>NW_011500335.1:59389-61805 GCF_000495115.2 Populus euphratica
CAAAACCTATCTATACAAACCTTGAACAACCATCTCCTCTAACTTCACCAACCTTTCATCCATTACTAAGAATATCCAAAATGAGTTGAATGTCTTGACTTCGGAAACACATTTTGTTCTTGACAAAAATCTCTTCAAAAAAGATTTTTATTCAGACTCTAACTCCGAAAAATGAATTTGGTTTTTTCAAAACTTTCTTTAGCATAAAAGTGAAATCCAAAACCAATTTTATAATTTCATTAAGATACATCAAGTACATATTCTATTCTTTGATTGGTTCCAACTGTATTATGCATCTGAAAATCACATAGCATATCCTTTTGCATCCATTAAACATGTATGCCCAATCACATCTAGATCAAAAACACCTGTATGGAATCTCACTAGCGGACCTTCAGTTGAGTCTGAACATCCACCTTTAAGAAATATCCAAATAACCCATAATAACCAGACTGTAGAAACAGCCCCTTGCAAATTATCCACTGATGACACCCTTTCCAATACAAAACACATCATTAACCAAAACAACTTTACAAACACCAACCTTAATACTTTGGGAAAACAGCTTAAAAGACTGGAAAAACAAATACAAAAGACCACTATAAGTTCCACCGATGTTAAAACCTCACCTGACCTAAAACTCAAAAACCCAGTCTTCAAACCTTACCAGATCACAAAAACAAGCCAAACACAAATCCAAGAAAACCAAACAGATTTTCTTAAAGCCATCAAAACACACTTACAACATCTTGACGGTTCATCCTTAACCGTCCTAGACACACCACAAGCAACTAACCCTTCAACCTCCACAAACCAAGTCAGTACTTTATAAAAAAGCCATGAGGAATCTTCTAACGATGAAACTTCTCCTGAAAAACTCGTTACCATAAATAAACTTACTTGGCAAACTCCCAAAACATCCATTGCCCCTGACATCTCCATCCCCACTGAACCAACTATCCTTACTCAACACAAGTATAATGTTTTTTCCCTCTATGAGTGGAATATAGATGGAATGTCCGAATACAATATCCTCAACACCCTCCAACAAATGACTATGGCAGCAAATGCCTACAAAACCCAAACAGGAACTCCAGATAAAGTTATTGCTGAACTCCTTATTGCTGGCTTCTCCGGACAATTAAAAGGATGGTGGGATTATCATCTCAATGACACTGATCACCTCCATATCTTAAATTCCTTCCAAACATATGAGGACCAAACACCCATCCTTGACCCTTCTAGAAACACTATCCAAGATGTTGTCTCCACCCTTATTCTTACAATCTCTTTACATTTTGTCAAAGACCCTTTCCATTTAAAAGACAAAAATGTTGAACTCCTTTCAAATCTTAAGTGCAAGAAGCTCAGTGACTTTCAATGGTACAAAAACACCTTCCTTACCCGAGTCATGCTTAGGGAAGATTCAAACCAACCCTTTTGGAAAGAAAAATTCCTTGCTGGCCTACCCATTCTCCTAGGAGAAAAGGTCAGGAACAAGATCAAAGATACCTTTACAACAAAAACCATACCTTATGACCAGCTTACATATGGTGAACTTGTTAGCTTTACCCAAAAAGAAGGTCTTAAGATTTGTCAAGATCTTAAACTCCAGAAGCATCTAAAATAGGAAATGAAACGCACCAGACAAGAACTTAGTAGTTTCTGTAACCAGTTCGACCTTTCCACCAAAAAACCCTCTTGCAGCGGAAACTGTTCACAAAAAAAAAAATCCCCGAGCCACGAACCTCTTTTTAGACGACCAGCCCATACACACCAACGACAATTTTATTCCAAACCAGAACAACCTTACTAAAAAAAGCCCTACAAATCTACCAAGCCTAAAAAACCTTTCCAGTCAAAACCCCAAACCAAATTTGACCTTAAAACCATTATCTGTTATAAATGTAACCAGAAAGGCCATATATCCCGTTTCTGCAAAGTCAATACCAAACTTCATAAACTCCACATCGATGAAGAAACCATCAACCAAATATAAAACCTATACATTGAAGCTACCGACACTGATTACTCTTCTTTCAACACTTCTAAAGAAGAATTCCAAATAGATGAAATAGCAACAACTAGTGCTACTTCAGATACCTCTACAAATTCCAAGCAAATCAACGTCTTGACCCAAGATCAAGAATTCATTCTTGAGGCCATAAAAAGACTTGACGATCCTCACCTCCAAAAAACCTACTTGGAAAAATTATTAAAAGACTTCAACCAACCAGAGAGCCCCTCATCATCACAACCTTCACACCGCTCTACATTACCCTCTACCAGCACCAATACCTATGACCTTACAAAAATCCTTAACAAAAAGAAATCCAAAACCATAGTTACTCTTTCAGAGTTACATTCTGAAATAAAAACGCTCAAATCTGAATTACAATCTCTTAAACAAGCCCAA
>NW_011500335.1:65041-83346 GCF_000495115.2 Populus euphratica
TCTGCTACAAATCCATTGTCGGTGATTAGAAGACAAAAAAAAAAGGGGTTCAACAACCAAAAACGTGGGCTTTTCCCATCTTGTCTTCACTCAATCATGGCAGACAACACCACATGGGTTCTGACGGAATCTCCAACAAGACATTTTGGCCTCTTTCATGTCAACTCGTCTATAAAAAGAGACTCTTCCATCTTTATAGGCAGACTATGAATTTTCCTTAGAAAAATTTCATTCTCCCTCAGAACACATATCTGTAACCCTTCTCCACTCTCCTCGGTATCCAATATCTTTTGTATTAATATTACAAATTTACGTAAGATTCTATTTTATTGTTGATACTTTTGATTTTGTTATGTTTTATGTCTAGGAAGTATGCTCTTTGGTTGACCAAGGATCTTGACATTGTTGGTCTTGTCTTGCTCATTCGCATCAGAAATCTGTTTGTAATTTATAATTTTTAAAGTTTATTTTTGTTTATAATTTTTGCATCTTATTTCTATTTTCATAAAATCAGTATATAGGCTGGAAACCTGTGACCCGATCTTTTAAGATCATTCTCAGTTATAACAACGCCACGTACTGAGTAATTACATACTGGTAATATATATATATATATATATATCCTTTATTTTATTTTATATTGAACATTACATAGTAGTTAGATAACTTGAAACTATATGAACTATATAAAAATAAAAATAAATTAAAAGGGCTCCTATTTTTATTGTACATTTATTATTGCATATTTAGATTATAAAATAATGATTTTATCCCTGTAGATATAATAAAATTAGCCTAAGAAGCAGGGGTGTAATATTATTATTTGTATTTGTATTGAATAATAAAATGACTAATATATCCTTGAAGGCAAAAGATTACAGATTCGTGGATAGGGATAATCTTGACCTATTCTATTTTATTTGTATAGCAAAATTACCACAAAGCCCTTGAATGTGATTTTTCTTTGCCTTCGGGTTAGGGGTGTTTTTTTTTGTCTTTCAATTTTTTTTTTGCAATTATCAAGTTTAATCAGAGATAATTTAGTATTTTAATATAAATAAAATATTATTTAAGTTGAAAAATCCAGTTGCTAGTGGCATTTACATGGACGCACGTGTCCAGCAGCCAAATTTCAGCTTTCATAATAACATTTTAATCTTTACGGTGTTGACTCCAATCTTGAGTGATGTATATAGAAAAAATATGTTATGTTTTGCATTGGTGGCTATTTGTTTCCCCTTCCTTCCTTCCTCGTTTTAAGAGCCAATCCCTTCACATTTTCAGCACATGTTTTCTTATTGATATTTATTTTATTTTAGATTATTCATGTAATTGAGGTTTTCTTCGAATTTAGTTTTTTTTTAGTTTTTAAATTTGATTCTTATTATTTTAATTTTAATTTATTTTTTTAATTAAATTATCTTTTTAATTGTATCTTTTAATATTTTATATTATTTTCTTAATTGAATTATTTTCGCAATTATATTTTTTAATATTTTACTTCATTTTACCTTATATCAGATTTAATCTTTAATTTTTTTTATTGTTATTTTTTTTATTTTCAATTTGTTTTTAAATTTTTTTTTCGATATCATTTTTCAACATTTTAATAATCAAGATTTTGTCAACCTTTTAGGTTATAAATTTAAAAATTAAGTTGAGTTAACTCAAATATTTTTTTTTCAAGTTTTTTCTTACAATTGATTTTTGCTGGTACTATTTTTTTATAAGATTATTTCAATTTTATATTCTAGATTACATGTTTTATGTGTTAGTGTAGTTTTACTTGAGATTGTTTTTAAATTTATTTGTTGTTGTTGTTATCTTTTTTTTTTTAATTCTATTATCAAATTAATTAGGTATAACTTAATGATCAATTTTCTCTTGTATTTTAAAAACATAATTGTCTTCTAAATTTTTTTAGGTTTAAAAAGATTTTGTTCCGGCATGAGGGGTCATGGTCATATATATAACATGTTAGGCAATGTATTTTAAAATTTTTTTTAAAAAAAATTTATTTTAAATTAATATATTTTTAATGTTTTCAAATTATTTTTATATATTAATTTTAAAAAAATAAAAAAATATTATTAATATATTTTTTAAATAAAAAATATTTTAAAAAATTACTGTAATTATACTTAAAAACATGCTTTGAAAGTAGAATATAAATATAATAGATACACTAGTCATAGACACCCGTTGCCTTCCATTATAATTTAGATTCAAACCCCAGGTGGGCATCTTAGGCAAACCCAATTAAGCAAAAAACTGAAGACGTCAGCAAAATCATCAACAGATAGGAGGTATATTTCTTTCCATCTAAACTCCTGCCAGCCAGCTAACGTCAAGCATTTGCTCTCACTACTTCCATTAGTAGACACGTGCTTGTGTCGCTGTAAATTATGGCAGTAAAATTAAGACAGGTAGAGTAGAGTACAGTTGTAGGCAAACATTTGTCTGGTTGCAGAGGCCAGGAGGAGATCATCATCAACAAGGTTACTATAAATCATCAAATCCACTCTCACCTCATTGCCTTTTCCTTTGCCTTACCCTGCCTTTTCAGTCATCTCAAAAGCCGATTCTGAAGCAATAATTTCCAGCCTTTCTTGCTTATCTCTCAGCCTCTCTCAGTCCCCATATTTTAAAAGTCTTGCTCAAGTACATCCTCTCTCTCCTTCTAATCATTGTTATTATTTCATAGTCATTATTTATCCATTGTGTAAGATATGTTTTCTATGTTGAACTTGCTTTGAAACTCGTCTTTGACGTTTTTACTTATTTTTTTTTATCTCTCTCTGAAGCTAAAAGCTTCCTTCTTTTTATTACCACAAGAGGCCTTTTCTTTCCTTCTTTCCAGTATAATTCTTGGGCCTTTGTTTTTGGAAAAAGGTCCTATCTTTGCTTTTTAATGTGTTAGTTGTTGTACAATTTGATTTGGGTTTTTGTTTTTGGAGTTGGGAATTTGTAAAGTTGGCAAGAACTTTGAGTTCTCTTGAGTTTCTTGAACTTCAGCTATAGTTTCTTATTTTTAAAATGGTGTTTCAGAGGAAGATTCTGTTTAGTAGTTTTAAACTCATTTTTTATTTGTTAATTATAAACTATAAAGTATTTATTTATTGCTTTTATAAGCAGTCTTTGATTGAATACTGAGATGTTTCTAGTCTAAATTCCACTTCCGTGGGCATTTTGATGGCTCTGGTTGCAATTGGATTTGAGGTTAATTCACTTAATCTTGATTTGATTGTGTTTTCAGTATCTGTCTTAATTGGTGAAGACATTTTTAAGTTCTTTGTTTTCCCAGTTCAAGATTTTCAACTTAGATACTTGTGTTTTTTTGTCGTTTTGTTTCACCTCCTCCTCGATATTTTTCTGGTTATGTTTTGGCAACCTGATCTATTCACCGTACTGATAAAATGGCAACTGGGCAGGGTGTTTTCTAGCTTCTCATTGGTTCTTATCACTTTGGATTATTTGTTTGCTTGTCATTAGGTTGTTGATGTAGACCTTTTCTGCATAGTATGGCTTTTTTTTCTATCTTGCTCTAAGTTCCTTGTGTTCACATTTTGTGGCATTTTTAGTCTTTGTTGTTTCTTTGTATTGGTTGATCTGCTATATTAATTGAGCTATACAATATGGAAAGGTTTTTGATTGTTGTAATCTCCAGAAAATGTAATGCAAACCTTAAAATCATCCAGAACCAGCCAAGTCTTGACCATTTCAGGTCACAAATGGGGATATGCTCAACAGATCCCATGTTTGTTGAACTTTATTGCTGTATTGGTCTGGCACTTACTCTTTCTTATGCATTTCAGGAAGAGTTAGAAGTTTGCATAACTGCAAGAATAAGAGTGTTGAACCCATAAACAAAGCATGAGTCAACCTAAAATCAAGCGTAGAGTGGGTAAATATGAACTGGGAAGGACAATTGGTGAAGGAACGTTTGCAAAAGTAAAGTTTGCGAGGAATTCTGAGACGGGGGAACCTGTGGCCCTGAAGATCCTTGATAAAGAGAAGGTTCTCAAACACAAGATGGCTGAACAGGTCTGGTTAGTCAATTCTTTTTATGACATATTGTTTGTTTCTCACTGCTTTACATGTCTCAAGAGAAACTGATACTATATGCATTATCTATGTTTGTTTTTCAATTGCTTTCTCGTACACTTCTGGAAGATTCTGGCCCTTTTTTCCATTTTGGATCCTATAAACTTCTTTTATTTTATATTTATGCTACCACCAGAAAAGGTGTTCCAATATTGTCCCAGAATTCTAAAATTGCCGTTGTTCTGACAGATCAAGCGGGAGATTGAGACAATGAAGCTTATCAAGCATCCAAATGTTGTTCGATTATATGAGGTCCCTCTCTTAGTCTTCAGCATTTATTACAAGCTATATGCTCTATGCTTATCCTTAAAATTAGTCTTCCCTTGCATCCTTCTCTACCAAATGGGAGCTATATGTTTTATGCATATCCTTATAATTAGTCTTCCCTTGCATCCTTCTCTACCAAATGGGAGCAACATAAGATTTTCTGGTTCTGTTCCTACATGTTTTTGGCCAAGACTATGAACAGTAATTTTGTTCAGTATCCAGTTGTCCCATTTTTTCCATATGAGTTAAGTTCTAGCATCAGTGTAAAAAATGAAGGATTGTCTTTTATAGAAATAGTGACGGAATCAAGCGTGCTTGTAAAAGTTACCTTAAATGACATTTGATTTCTAAATAATTGTTAGGTTTGACCTCGTGATCTTTTTGCCTATTTTAGCCTCGAATTAAACTTTATTTCAAAGAGTCAGTAGCTATCTTATTTGTGTTATGTAAATCAGTATTTTGATATAAATCTTCCTCTAAGCTTTAGCAGAAAAAAATGTTGATTTTCAGGTGATGGGAAGTAAGACAAAGATATTTATTGTTTTGGAGTTTGTCACCGGGGGAGAGCTTTTTGACAAAATTGTAAGTTTTGTATTGTTATCAAACCTTTTTTTTTTTTTCCCACTAGTTTATGCTCTACCAGTTTTACTGGCTCAATATCCTTGGTAGAGTTGTGGGAATTATATGTTGGATGCTATTACAAGTACTAGAAATTTGTTGTACACCTGTTAAGGCTTATCTCCTTATCATTGACAATTACAATCTTAGTTGTAATCATCAGTGCATTTTTTGTTTTTGTTTATAATAATGCAATCTTGTGTTGATTGGAACCAAAACATTAAAAGGACTGGAAGTTTCTTTTGACTCTTTATTTTCATACCAATTACGGAGCATTTCTTTGCATGTATAATTTTTCTGTTTCAATTCTACTAAGGTAAACCATGGACGGATGAGAGAAGATGAAGCTCGGAGATATTTCCAGCAGCTTATCAATGTAGTGGACTATTGCCACAGCAGGGGTGTTTTTCACAGAGACCTTAAGGTACTCAGAACTTTAATCACCCTGTAACATGTAAATAGGTTGTTTATTTTTGTTCATCATGACCTTCATTGTTCTTTTGCTTTTTTTTTGGGTGTTGCAGCCAGAAAATTTGTTGTTGGATGCTTATGGGAACCTCAAAGTTTCAGATTTTGGTCTGAGTGCGCTGTCCCAACAAGTCAGGGTAACTATCATCAATTCTTCATCTCATTTGAAGTCTTATAGTTCTGCCAACCAAGTCCCTATTATGGATATTATCAATTTGATTGGTACAAAATAACAACCTTCATTAAAGCTGGCTGGGATGTACTGAAGCTTATGAATAAGGAAAGCGGCCTATGCTATGCTTATTCTCAAATACAAGCTTTGCCAATAAAAATAGGCCTGGCAGAAATTAATCCTGTTTAAGGTTACTGATAAGAACTATTTCCTTACAGTTACTTTTTTTTTCTTTCATGGAAATCATATTTTTGTTGTTTTTAAAAGTCTCTTCTGTGACTCCTGCAAGGAAAGCATTTTTTTTACTAACCGGTTCTTTTTTGGCAGGATGATGGCCTACTTCATACAACTTGTGGAACTCCAAATTATGTCGCTCCCGAGGTTTGGATGGCGGTTATATGCTACAGTTCTTGATCATATATGTTTGCCTTTTAAGCCTTTGGCACATTTATACCTCTAATTATTTTCTGTGTTGCTGTTTAGGTTCTTAATGATAGAGGTTACGATGGGACTACTGCAGATTTGTGGTCATGTGGAGTGATACTTTTTGTATTGCTGGCAGGGTATTTGCCTTTCGATGATTCAAATGTTATGAACCTGTATAAAAAAGTGAGCATTTTACAAATTTGATAAAACTGTTCTCCCCCTTTCCTGTGCCCTCTGGTTTTGACTTTACTTCTGCCAAATACAGATCTCAGCAGCTGAATTTACTTGCCCCCCTTGGCTCTCTTTTGCTGCTATGAAATTGATAACTCCAATTTTGGATCCCAACCCTATGACTGTGAGTAGTCATGCTTTATTAACATTCCTTGCTTGAGCTTCTGATTATAATAAATTTCCTGCATCTTAGAATGGAGGAAAAAAGAAAGGATTTCTACATTAACTAGTGGTTGACAACTCTTCTTTTCAAAAAGTAAGAGAATTCTACCAAAATTTCTCTTCTTAGATGCTACCAAAATTTCATCAAAATGAGTCTCAGAAATTTATATATGATAAATCACTGCAAAGAATGGTATGTGCATTTTAATTTATGTTTATTCATTTTCATCATAATTGGCACAAGGAATAGCTGCTCTGATCCCAATGCTGCCATAACACTGTTGTTGGACAAATAGAGCCTATCCAGTTTTCATGCTAATTTGTTGCATCTATACTTCAAATAGAACTTTATGTAAAAGCTTCCCAGAGTCTAGGCATGTGAATGTTGCATAACTGAGATTAAATCTTCAGAGATGTGATCAGGTAGCAAGGTTAGAACACTGAAAGGTTGTTACTGCAGTGGATATCATTAGGATGCCTGGACAACTTCTCTAATCTGCAAGTGATGTGTAAAAAGTGTCATGATGTTTGCATTACCTAGGTCAGATATTGCTTCTGATTCTTTGTTTACTGCATATGCATTGGCTGCATCAAGCATATGCTGTTAAGACCTTTTTTTTTTAAAAAAAAGTATGTTCCAAGAAGTCTGGGATTTTAAATGCTTTAAAATGGCCTCAATGCATGAAAATATTAACATTACTCACAACTTCACATTGTTTTATAATTTTTCTCAATTTACTATTTGTTTTTATGGCAGCGCATCACCATACCTGAAATCCTGGTAGATGAATGGTTTAAGATAGGTTATAAGCCTCCTGTGTTTGAAGAGAAAGAGGACACCAACTTGGATGATGTTGAAGCTGTTTTTAAGGACTCAGAAGTGAGTTTAAGACGAGCTTTTTATATTTGAACTAGCAAAAAAAAAAAAAAAAAGTAGTACACAATTTGAAGGAAGTGTTAACAATTTCTTGCACTTCTTGACAATATTGTTTATTAAATCTTACTGTTGTCCTTGCAACAGGAACACCATGTAACAGAGAAGAAGGAAGAAGAGCAACCAACAGCTATGAATGCATTTGAGTTAATTTCTATGTCTAAAGGACTAAATCTTGGGAATTTGTTTGATGGAGAACAGGTTTGTTTGTTGAAAGGCTTTTCTTTATGTCATAACCTTTAAAACCTGATTTATTGTATTCTAGTGGATGATGCATGTTTTAATGCAAGTACATTAAACATCAGCTTCCTGCTTCCGTGGAAATAAGAGATGATGGTGACATATTGTCACATTCTTATGCGGATATGGTCTGGCAGTTGGGGGAGTGTCTGTTTCTTTGGTGTTGTGTCTGCATGCTTACGCAGCTGTATGCCTTTCCTTGTTTCCCTAGTCATTTAAATATTTCAGAGATACATTAACTTGCCAAATCAACGATAAGTATGATATATGTTGTCACCTATGAAGGGATTAATAAATGTTTTAGAGTATGAACCAATCCAGGATCTCTTACTGCAATGAGACTCTAGTATTGTCCATGTGTTTATCCATTCGAGGCATAAACAAGAAAACGGATCATTAATTATTTTTTGAAGTTCCTTCCAGACAATTAGAGATATCCGGCTTTGTCAATTATAGTGAGAGATTATTATAGACTGAAATTAGAAGCCTCTGTTATGAAAGTAGTATTATTCTGCACTATCAACAAAGTAGCATTGGCTACCTAACAGCATCTGAGTCGTTTAAATGAGGATTTTTTTTGTAGGTGATAGGCCATATGATAGGTTTATATTGTCAATTTTTTTTGCAATTCTGTTAAATATTGGAGCTCATATGTTTGTGATTATGCGACTTGCGGCAGGAATTTAAGAGGGAAACAAGGTTCACGTCTAGATGCCCTGCCAATGAAATAATTCACAAGATCGAAGAAGCTGCCAAGCCCCTTGGTTTTGATGTCCGCAAGAAAAATTACAAGGTAACAAATGCATAAAGTATTCATCATTCATTTGACGACTAAAATTAAAAAGGTCTGAGGTAATGCTTAAGGTTATCGTTGTCTTTCTTAGATGAGGCTTGAGAATGTGAAGGCTGGGAGAAAGGGAAACCTTAATGTTGCTACCGAGGTCTGTGACAAACTTATGATTAAACTTACTAATGCTGCCAAAGTCAAGTCCATAGTCATTTTGTGGTATTAATTCACAGTTTAATACATTTCAATCAGATATTTCAAGTGGCACCTTCCCTTCATATGGTTGAAGTGCGTAAAGCAAAGGGAGACACTTTGGAGTTCCATAAGGTTTAATTTCCTTCTCTTCCTTTTCATTTAATTCATCCAATTGCATCTTGCTCTTGTTAAACGAAATGGTACCCAACAACCAATAGGTGCATGCATGATTTGTCATTTTAATTATATATTGACAATGTCTTAGATGATTATCCTGAACCAGAACATCCACAGTTTGTGGTCTCATTCAAGTTAGAAACGGTTTATATCTCCGTCTTTCTTGTTCCTTGTCTTCTGCAGTTCTATAAAAACCTTTCAACCTGCCTTGATGATGTTGTCTGGAAAACCGAGGAGGACATGCAAGAAACGAAGTAAAAGTTGTGCCAATTTTGAAGTGTACAAGTACATCCATTAATGGCACCGATGCAAATGTGCTATATGAGCCCTACATCTTTGTTCCTTTTGTTTTTTTTTCATCCCTTTCCCTGGAAATATTTTCTCATTCCATAGAATTTGGCAGACTTGGCTTCTCCACTTGTTTCCTTATTATTCATGCTGGGAAACATGGATGCTTCTCATAGTCCTGTTTGTTTTTCTCATTTTCATGGGGTGGTTTGTTTTCCTCATCGATAGGAAGATTTCAAATTGATGAAAGTAGTGTAATTCCTGTTGCTCCTTTTTCTTGGAAACTTTACTCAGAAGAAGATTGTGTTTACTATTATTTCCTTTCTCCATGTCAATTTCTTAATTCTCCAGTATATTTCTGATGTTCTTAGTGCAACTTTTCCTTCCAAATTTCAAGCCATCGAGTTTGTATGTGCTAGAGCTGGCCCAAGGCGAGCATGTAAATTATTCTTCAGATTGTTCCTTTTCTTTCAAGGGAAATGTGTATCTCTGTAATCAGTGGTCTTAAACTTTCACAAGGAAGCCAACGCCACCTAGTTTAGGATCAAGGCTGCTTGTTTCTCGTGGGAAACCGATGCTGACTAGTTTACAGATCGAGGCTCGGTTGTTGTTGTTTTGTTTCTCAAAGTAAAAAATTTTAGTTGTATTTACATGATTTCGTTTAATCAAGTTTATATGATTCTATGATTCGATTTAATCAGGTTTCTTGTTTTATTCAATTAAAAATTTCACAAAGAAAGTTGGAAGATATGATTCTTTTTCTAGAAAAAAAAAGAGATTGAAAACTAGTATGTTAGAGTATTCAGTTTTACCAGGTTTCATATCTGACACTCGGCCAAGAGAATGTTGGAAAATATGTTTTTTTGAATAAAAAAACTAGGATGTTAATATATTTGGTTTAATTGGGTTTTATGTCTTATTTAACTAAAGACTTGATGAATAGAAGATACAATTTTTTTAAAAAAGAAATAAAAAATAGAAACAAATTAGCATGTTAGAGCATGTGGTCCATGAATATATATATATATATTATCCTTGAGAATGCATGATAATATCCTTAATGTGTTGGCATTGATTGCAATTTCATGCAAAAGTTGACCAAGCAATAGCGACAGGAGAAGAGATCGTCACCTGAGAAGGCAAAGATGGGAAACGTTATCGTTATCGTCTGTGGGTGTTGCGAGCAAAATTCTCCAGCAGTCCTACTCTCACATTAATCATGCAGACTAATTAAAATTGACTTGCTCCATCGCCATTTATTTATTTCTGTTGACGATTGAGGTGTTGTCTGGAGAGTAGTTAGCTGTGAAAGGATAGATCCACACCGAATTGGAAAAGGCATGCAGGATAACTTTGAGATGCCTGCTTGTTTTTATTCCCCCATTGATCATTCATGGCCCCCGCCTGGCCAGTTGATTCATCCAAGAAATTTAAGATCCAAAATCTAATTCAAATTAAATTTCAAGTTTAATAAAAAAAAATATTAATCTTGTAAAACTTCATTGAATCCAGTCGGTTTTTTAGTGATCTAGTCAAAATCTTGCTAAGTCTATTTAATAATTTTTTTAAAAATACAATAATATAATTTTAATAAAAATAATTAATCTAAATTTACTTGATAATTTAACTATTCATGTTTTTTTTTTTTACCGAATAATCTCTGAATGAAGTCCTATAACTTTTGTTATAATCTAAGAATACAATGTAAAAAATAATAATCTTGTGAATGGATTAGCTCGGAGGTTATGATCTTAAATAATTTATTTTAAATCCAAGAACAAATCAAAATCTAATCAAGATTTTTAGTATAGGATATATCCAGTCTCATACAGTCAGCATACAATCAGCTATAATATTTTAATGTATACTGGATTCGTCATGTTCTAGGCAAAGTAAGAAAAATAAGACGCCATCCCTTCTAGAATATGCACTATATATATGTTGACTAATATAAAGAACTCATATTGAATATTTTATTAAAATAATAATGTTTTGTTACACATTTCTTACAGGCAGATATGGATGCCAACAACATCTTTTTATTACACTATTATTATTGTCGTGGTTATGTTTCACACCACAATCTATGAGTAGGATTTGATGTCTAATTAAATTGAGTGTTTTATTTTCATTATTTTTTTCAAAAAATATTCATTGTACATAGATTCATAGATTATTTTTTATATTTTATTTAAAATCTTCACAATTCACAGGTAGAAGCAGCAAAATCATCATCATTGATTTTTTTAATTTTTTTTTTATCTTGAGGTAAAAAATCCCAAATGAGAGCACCCAAATTGCCAAACCTTAGTTTAAAATCCTTAATTAATCAAGAGATCCAAACTCTTCACTAGACTCTATCTACAACATATATTTGATTGCTAAAATTAATAGGGATTTTCTCAATTATTCTCTTGAAGTTGCACCCCTCAAGCTGTCCTTCGAGGAGAACATTTTGGGAAAGCTAAATATAATTCTTTGATGGGTTGGGCCTCATACTTTCTTTCACAGGCCTCTATTTTAACCCACTATCTAGGCTCTATAGCCTAGATGGGATACGGGCTTAGACTCATATAATATTTTGAGCTTTCCTACCCAGTCCGATCCAAAATTAACTGATGTTTTAAGTTGTGGCTGGGTGGTGGCCCATAGACCCGTTAATGGGAATGTGGGCTGGGTTAAGGACCCAATCACCATGCCTAAGGCTCAAGGGATTAGCGCCATCTCGACGCTGGCATACACTCCTCGGTAAGTTAACCCTTATTCTTTCACATTCCACTCTGTGAAAGAAAGCCAGCCTGAGCCGCACAAGATGTAGATGGTGTCTGAAATTGTTTTTAGATCGTTTTTAAAAGCATGTTCTGCACGAGAAAAATATTAAATTTATATGTTATGTTTTTCTTTTTATATAATTCTAATGCATTAATATTAAAAATAAAAAATATTTTAATATATTTAAAATCCAAAAATTATTTTAAAAAGCATTTTATGTCATAATAACACACATAATGTGCACCCTCACTAGCTCGAAGTCTGTCGAGCATAATTTCTGTCAAAAATGGGTCTAATATTATACATCAAGGGGACAAAACATACACTCCATCAAGGGTACAAGCTTTTTCTTGGAGATTGTTTTTTACAAATATATAGACACCCACACACACTACTATCATGTTTTGCGTGCGTGCTAAGCAAGAGCTACTCGTGAAGTTATTTCATTCGTTCGTGTCATCTGAAAATTCCCGTGTACCAAAACTATCAAACAAGGGCATTTCAAAACTATTGAATATGCATTAAGTATGCATTTTATAAGATATTTTCTTATACATGTCATATATCTTCAAAGTATACTAAATTAGTAAATAATAATATTTTCATGTGCATATAAATACTTTATCAACACTGATGAATCAATATATTTTTAATATGTTTATTTAAAAATTCATAACTAAAAAGATTAAAGAAAAGATAATAACTCATTATATTTAGGTTTAGAGGGCACCATGTCTAGTTGTCATGGGCCTGATATTATTTTCAGATCTAATATTTTTGAATTTAGCTATATATTAAGCCTAAATAAATGTGAGTGGTGAGATGCTAAACTCAATTTTTTTAGATTTAGTTTATATGGATTTAGCACGATATCAGATCCAACATCCTTGAGTTCAACTATGTGCTAAGCTTAAGAGCATATAAATATAGCGAGATGTCAGATGCAACATCATTGGGTACAACAAATCACTGAGCCCAAAGGCATATAGGTTTGACAATGTGCTAGACCCAAAAATATTTGGGTTCAATTACATGCTAAGCCTAATAACATCTGAATTTAGCACGGTGTTAAAACCCACATTTCCTTGAGGTCAGCTACGAACTGAACATTAGTATATTTGGGCCTAACAAAACGTTAAGACCTAGCTGCCTTGAGTTCAACTACATGTTGAGCTTAAGTGCATGTGGGTCTGCCTAAGTGCAACACCCAACATCAATGGATTTAACTATGCGTTGAGCCTAAATACATATGATTTTCAAAAGGTGCCATACGTAAATATCATTGGGTTCAACTATGCGATAATCCTAAATATATGTGGAATATGGCAAGATACCGAACTCAAATATCCTTGGGTTCCACCACACGTTGAGTCCAAATGTACATAGGTATAGCAAGGTATCAAACTCAACTATTTTAGGTTTAACTACATGTTAAACCCAAGTGGATATGGGTCTAGCAAGACATCAAGACTAAATTGTGTTGAGTTTAGCTACGCGCTAAACTTAAATACATATGAGTTTAACAAGTTATTGAGCCCGAAGTATATATGAATCTAACAAGGTGCCAAACCCAACTGCCTTGGGTTGAGTTACACGCTAAACCTAAGTGCATATAGGTTTGGCAAGATGCTAAGGTCGAACTATCTTGGATTTAGCTATGCATTGAGTTCAAGTGCATATGAGTTTAGTTAGGTGGTAGGCCTATTATCCTTGAGTTTGAAGTCATTCCAAATCCAATATATACAAAGATAATAATTTTTTAGACCCCAGGGTCGCATGGTTTTGTTCATTCATTTTTATAGATTTTTAATATAAAATATTAAAAGTTAAAAATGATAATTTTTTTATATTCATAAGTGCATAAAAAGTCTATAAATGACTTCTTGTATTTTTATCAATATTAATTTTCTGCAACGAATATCTATTACTCATTAATATTATATAAGTGATATTTATCTTTTATTAATGTTATTAAAATAAAATGATGTTTCAATCCCTTCATTAAAAAAATATGACAAAATTCAGAGACTATATATACTCTTTGAGCTATTTAAGTAAATAATTTATACTTTTTTTTTATATTCTTATTATATAAAGCATTTGTCATACATTATCAAACACTCTTGTTTTAAAAAATTTAAAGATGATTTTTTTATTTATTATAATTTTTTATAAAAATTTATTAATTTTATTATTAAAAGAATCTTTAAATTAAAAAAAAACTATTTTACAGGTATTTGAGTTTTTTTTTTTTATCACTAATCAATAGTGATCTTCTATCACCAATAGTAAGTTTCTTGAACTTTAGGCAAGATTTAGTTGGGTGCTTGGATCATCAAGCTACTTGTCATCTCAGAAACACTACCTTTTCCAAGTAGCAAAAGCAGGAAAGCATGTAACCAGAAAAACAAAAGAAAAGAAAGAAGACGTGTTCCTTAAGTTAGTCCTCAAAACCATTTTTTTTTTTTTTAACAACGATAGTCCGAGTTCCTTAATAACACCTTTGTCAGTGACCTGTAATATCTTGATTGGATTACCGCTAAATAGGAAGAAACAAAGCAACCATCAGTTTGACATTTAATTGTGCTAGAAAGAAAGGAAAAAAGAGAGAAGGAGAAAGAAGAAAGAAGAAAGAACAGAGCAGCTGAGCTTGAGTGGATTAATGCTGACCTGCTGTATTTATTTACTAATTTAAGATTTCAACATCAACCCATTTCAAAACATGTCCAGGTAATTTCTGGGCTCGATTTCAATTCTCATAAAGCTTTCAACTTTCATCTACCACTTCAGTTTTTATGGAGTTTGAAAGGTTTTTAAATTTTTTCTTTCCTGTTCTCGTTCAATAGATATATATAAGAAGATTTGATTCAATCATGGAATTAATTTATCTTTTTTTTTAAGGTCCTTCATGTTTGACAAAGTAACAATACAGTGCTGAATTTGACCAAAAGATGGTAAAGTAATTTTGGGTTCTGTCTTAGTACTTGTTTGGTTTGCCTTAATTTCTTTTAAAGCAGTAGCTATGTATTTTTGGTGCTTCAGAATTTCATAGCTGGAGCTTTTAAACCACCATGTAGTGTTTCTATCATTTTTGCTGATGGAAGAACACGCAAACAGGTACCTTGTTAATCTGGTAAAATTGCTCAAGTCTTCTGCTTTTTCTGTATTTTTATTATTGTCAAACATTTACGTTTTCTTTAATTGTTACTGTATTATAATGTGAGGAATTCTGTTGTTATTCGTATAGAGATGGAGGCTAAAGCCTTGTGTTTACTAAATTTGATTTCTAGGATTTTTGATGTCTGGATTAGGATATGAATGTAAGAACATAACAGAAGGGCCTTATGGGCCACTTGATTTCTAGGTGACACATGAATCCAACCACCATTGCAAAAATGCTGACTAGTGGGAAATGCGAGGCAAATATTTTTTGGGCAATAAGTCTGAAAGTAATTTTATTTTTCCCTGTTTAGCAGTTGGGATGAATTTATAGCCTTGCTTAAAAGGTCTTCTCTCTCACATCATTTCAGTCATGTTGGTTATATTTTTTTCCCCCAAAATTGAAGTAACTTTGTATGAAAATCCATTACATCAATGGCTACTCTAACATATTGAGCTCAATGAAAGGGTTGATATTCTAAACATCATATGTGGTCAGACATCAGTTAAGCAATTGGGCGACAACATTGGGTGGTGTTCTTTATGAGATAGAATATGGAGTTTGGTTAAGTGAACTAATGAGTTTTTCCTAGATATGTTTGCACGAAGTGAAATATTGGATTTTGTTGAGAGGCTGTCAAAAAATCATTTCAGTCAAGCAGATAACTATTGCTTCTATGTGTTTCACTAGGTTCCATTAAAGAAGGAAAATGGCCAAACGGCCATGGTTCCTCTCTTCCAAAGTCAAGAAAACATTGTTGGGGAGGTAATTACTGAATTTTTGGTTTTTTTCTTGATCTTACAAGTTACATATTTGGTGATGTTGTCATTGAGACTGAAATTGAATTTTATTGTTGCTATATTCATATTCAGGTTGTTATAGAACCAGTTCACGGGAAGAAGGTTGAACACAATGGTGTTAAAATCGAGCTGCTTGGTCAAATAGGTGTGTTGAATTTGCTTCCATTTCTGATATTTAAATCTTGTATTTTATATCTGGAAGATCACGTTCATATTGTTATTATTATTATCTATTCAATTATGTGGAAATTCTAACATAAACGAGATAAGTAAAGATAAGATCTCGAAGCAGGCAATGCTGGAAATCTACATGCTGAATTATTTGGGAGTTGTAATGCTTGTGTCTAATTTAGGATTTGAAAGCATTATCAATGCCCTTAAAAGTTGGAAGAGAAGTGAAAAGAAAGCAATGTTGAGAGCTTCTTCTTCCTGCATAAGTTGTCCAGCCTATAACTGATCTCTATAGCTTGTCATTGGTCTCACTATTTATGTTAACAGAGTCTCTTTGTGTTGTACTTGAGATTTTGGGTTAAATGCTGTCTCCACCAAAGGGTGGGTGACTCAAGGGAAGAATGGTGGCTATCTCTTATTGTCAAACACAAAATAGTAACATTTAAGAAAGACTGTTTGAATTGGAGAAGAATATAAAATGATATATAAGAAAAGACTTAAGGAGACAAAAAAAGCAGATAAAAAGGTAGAATACATCCGTTATGCATTTATGATTAAAAAAATGACATAATAAATAATTTGATAGAACTCTTTTCCCTTTCTTGTTTTCTTTGTAACTGATTGCTTTCCTTTGGGGTAGCTATTGGGAGAATATTTATTTGATTCAAGTTAACATTAAATTGTAGGACTACATTTATTGGCTTATCACATGAGGAAATCACATTTCAGAGTATGACATATTTCTTCCCCTCTTTGCAGAATTGTATTTTGATCGAGGCAACTATTATGATTTTACATCTCTTGGTGAGTGCACCTAAACTTTTATTCTTGTAGAATTGGTCACTTAATGAAGGGCTATATATGGTATAACATGTTTAGCCATCAATTTTTTTAGTTTATATATATGTATAATAGTTTCATTATTTTCAAATAAATGGTAAATTTAAATTTTTGTCGTACCTTCAATTAGTTTTGTGGTTGGTGTTGTTAATCAATTAGTGAAGGTAGTTTTTTTTTATCCATGATGAACTCTTATCCTGTCATGTGCAGTGCGTGAACTTGATGTACCTGGAGAATTATATGAAAGAAAGACATATCCCTTTGAATTTTCTACTGTGGAAATGCCGTATGAGTCCTACAATGGAGTGAATGTGAGGCTTAGGTAGGGTATCCTTTTGAATTGCACTGGTTTAATATTTTGTAATTGATAGTAATTTGTAAGCATGCATGGGGGTGTTTCCCAACACCGCAATCAAACCCTAATTTTCATTGGAAGACCAATGATCAAACTTGCACCCGGCAATACTCTTGCCTATGCTTGTCAGGCTAGATATGCAAACCCCTTGTTTCTTCATCTGTTTCCGCTTTTTAACCTTCACTGTTCATAGATTCTTATGATTTGCAAAGGGTTACCTGATCCTCTCTCTTCTTGTTAAATATTCAATGTGAAAGAATTCTCATGGTTTGTTATTTGCTACTGAATGATTTTTCGTCGTTCCATAATTGCTGATTCTCTAGGCATTAACACACACACGGACGTGTAAGAAAACCAGATTTTGGCTGATTGGTTATGCATATAAACTTTGTGTAGAAAGATCATTCTTGCCTGTTTTAATACTGGAGCTAGAGCATTTACCTGTAGGTTTTTTAGCAGAATTTTATTTATTTAAAGACAGCTGGATGTTATGCGGGGAAAAAACTATAATATATTAGTAGAATTTTTTTGAGATCATGAGAGGCATATGGCCATTTTGATTTTTGTGCTCCCTGTGAGTTCGAAGAGATTTTCACCATTGCATTCTTTGTACTTTTAGATTAGACTGCAAACAGTATTAGAAATTATAATGGCTTTTGTTGTATAATTTTGAAATTTGAAACTAAAATAATTTTTATTTTTCAAAAAGCATAAAAGCCAGCACAAGATTTATTGTTGTTTACAGGTATATATTGAAAGTGACAATCAGTCGAAATTATGTCAGCAACATTGTCGAGAACCAGGATTTTGTGGTAACAATGAATAATTGCTCTGTTGTTGTTATGCTTGTCATATTAGCAAATGATGCAACACACAACTTTTATATATCTATCTATATATGCTTTTGTGTTATTTCTTGATTTAAGAATATGGTTTGCGTTACATGGGAGACATTAATGTGTTCGAATAGCAACTTGCAGGATTTTCTATCTTATTCACCACTTTCATATTTCTTGAGCACTTTCATGTGCCTCAAGTTGGAAGAAGTTAATCAGTTAGACCATTCATCATTATTATGCAGTCTGTAGGAAAAAAAGGGGTTTTGAGGGGGGGGGGGGGGTCTGCAAACCCAATTTAT
>NW_011500335.1:83499-102046 GCF_000495115.2 Populus euphratica
TTTTTAGGAAAAAAAGGGGTTTTGGGGGGGGGGGGGGCGCTGCAAACCCTATCTACTGGAATTAATAGGTGAGCTGTTTCACAAAGTTGACACATCTTTACTGTGTTGCTGTCATTTTTTATAGAGGAATGTATAGGAGGGGATGTTGAATTCTGGGGCTATCTGATATAGTTGGAAAGCATATGGAGAATAGGGTGTGAATTTGTTCAATAATGGTAACATGAAGGATCATTTAAACAATGAAAGGAATTTACTAGTTTCCTGACAGCTAGAGACATTGTAGCAGAAGTGGTCACTGCTAAGAACCAGGATTGATAAATTAACTAGAATTCCGGAATCGTCACTGACAGAATGAGAAGGGCCAGTGCTTGCTATTGGTCTCGCAGAAGTGGATGCTGCGAGAGTGTTTGAGAAACTCCCATACAAATGGATAGAGCAATTATGTAGATAATGGCCTTCTCCTATTAAAGAAAATAATACGTGCAGTCAGACACTGTCCATCTAATAAAGAAGCAATTACCCAAATATAAGGTTGGTTGGTTAAATAATTGCTCAATGCATAGGTAGTTTTGCATATTCAAGTTAAAATTATACACAGGATATCATCTATTTATGTTTCAAAATCAGTCTTGCAAATTGGTATTCTGATAATTCTATTTTCTTTGTGATGTAAGGTTCTTGAAAGGCAAGTCTTTGTTCTAATGCTTTTTATATTTTATTTGTTTGATTGTCTTGTCAATATAAATAGTCTTGAGAGTGTCACATCACATCTTGTTTTGTTTTGTTTTAACTTTAATACTCTTGTTCAGGTTCACAACTACACTCCGCTTCCATCAATCAATAACAGCATCAAGATCAGGATTGAAATAATTCCTCTTCTGCATGTCTATTATTACATGGACATCCACATGTCAAAACAATAACTCTTTTGCAATTGTTTGATTGCTCTTTATTTGGACAGTTTACTTATAATAATTCTATCTGGGAAAGCACATTTTTTCACATTGAACTTCCTTCAAATGTTTGTTTATCTTGTCAATACAACTTCATCTCGTCTTCTGCTCTATTAGGCCTTAAGAAGCATGATTCATAGCCTTAAGTCATCCTTTTTTTCCCCCCTAATTGTTGTTTGAGGACATTCTTTGTCTCATCACATGTTTGACTTGAAAATTACTCAGCTAGATGCCTGACATATTGGGTTGAGATGTTTGCGAAGGCAAGTCATGACATATGAATTATTCTTGCAAAACATGGTTGTTGATCATGAATTACACTGAAACTCATTCTAAAAATTGATCCTGATCCCTGTGTGCTATTCTTGGTGGTACTTTTAGATGGAAGTTGGAATTGAGGACTGTCTTCATATTGAATTTGAATACAGTAAAAGCAAGTAAGTCTGAGGCTTATAGTGAATAAAATGACACATGATGAGTCGAGTTGGAAGGGAGCTTTATGTTGTCTTATTGAGTTCAAATGAATCAGGTACCACTTGAAGGATGTCATCGTTGGCAAAATATATTTTCTTCTGATGAGAATTCAGATTAAGAATATGGAGCTTGAGATCAGGCGCCGTGAGTTGACGGGATCGGGGCCTAATACATATGTTGAGACAGAGACCTTTGCAAAATTTGAATTGATGGATGGTGTTCCTGTCAGAGGTACATAACTTATAGTATTTTAGTTTCTTTTCCTTATCACCGATAATATGCACGATTGCATTTAACAAATCACTCCCAGAAAATTTGAGTGATGCATCTGAATTTCAACTCTCCTGTAGACCATTAATATCATGCCTGTCATGGTTGAATTTTAACTTGATCTTGATATGGCTTAACTTTAACCTCACATTTAGTTATCTGTGATGAGTTACCGGTGTTGCAAGATTTTTAAAATGTTCTGGCAGCAGAGTAGGATCACTGTAGATGCCTTTGTGGCTTATGTGTTTATTTAAGGTTGTCAAACACTCCTTTACAATGTTGCAAACCTTTTTTTGCCTATGAAGTAAGGACACTTGTAGAAACACTAGGAAATAAAGATGCCATAATGGAAAATTTTGAAAAGTAGGAACTCGACACAGAAAACAAATCGCATTTTAATGACAAACAAAATTAAAGGAATTGCACCTCATTATTGGAAGTCTAGCATGAAATACACATGCAAGCTTTATTTTGAGAAATGTATGCATGAAATACACATGCAAGCTTTATTTTTCCTACTTCAGAATTATGTGATTGCATGTCATCCATATGCAGCAATGAACCGCTTCTATAATGCCTTTATTTTATGATTTATGCACCAAGTCTTGATGAGAAAATGTGAAAATTTGATGATGTGTTGCATGTGTTCATCTCTGTTTGCGTGCTCAATACTGGTCTCTATTCATATTTCAGAGAATTATAACACCGATGCAATTACTGATGCCCTAACAGGTGAATCGATTCCAGTAAGACTGTTCCTGAGTCCATACGAGTTGACACCCACATATCGCAACATTAACAACAAAATCAGTGTGAGGTACTACTTGAATCTTGTTCTAGTTGACGAAGAAGATCGATGGTGTTTTAAGCAGCAAGAAATCACAGTTTATCGGCTTCTTCCAACTCCCTGAATGAGTGTCCATTTTAGAGGAGCTCAGAAATTTTATCATGACAGGAAAATAGGAGCAGTACCTTAGCAAGTAGCTTGCTTCTTTGAAGGACCAAGGATTCAGATTTGTCATGGAGAGAGATTTCCCTGTTTTCGTGTTGATGATGCCCTTCTTGATTTTGACCAGTGAAACACATCTGATGGCAAAAACCTTTCCATGTCTGGGATACTTGGAACTGCAAAAACCTACGCTCTGAATTTGAAAAAAAATCTGTTTTATTTATTTATTTATTTATTATTTTATTTGGCCTTTCTTTAGTCAGGTTTCTTTATATCCGTGCAACCCGTGATTGTAATGACTATCTATTTGACTTGTGATTTGAAATTTAAGTATTTTTTTTATAAAAATATTGTACACACATATTTGTTTTACGTGTGTTTTTATAGATAAAAAAAAATCTACATTATTTGTTTTACGTGTTTTTATAGATAAAAAAAAATCTACATGTAAATAAAAAATAATTAAATAAATAAAAAATTATTTGTTAATAAATAAAAAAATTGTTAATAATAATAAAAAATAAAATTAAAAAAATTAAGAGATATATATTAAAATATTTAATTTCACAAGAAAAGATATTTATCTAATTATTATTGTTGAATATATTTATTAAAATAAATTTTTTTATTATATCAATTGATAATAGAAATAAGTACATATTAAATTTATTAAATAAAATAAAAATATATATAAGATTGAATATATTAGAAGTATTATGTAAAAATAAAAAAAATGTTTTTAGATATAAAGCTCTTCTATATAAAAATTATAGAAACAATTATAGATGACTTGATATAATCTTTTAAAAAATTAAACACACACAATAATTAAAAAAATTCAATACAAAAAGGGTTATATAAGGAAAAAAAATATAGATGAGGGATATCAATCAAAACATAAATTTTAAAATTATTTTAAAAAAGATATTAAAAAATATCAATTAAAAAAAAGCATGAGTACTGTGTTTTAACTTATTAAATTTGTTATCTATATCATGTACTCATTTAGGTTCAATGTTTTTAAATTTATATCTAACCTAAATATAATTATAATAAAAAATAAAAAAGGATCCAAAAAGAGACTATTACAAGGAAAAATCCAAGCGTGTGGGTGGGCTTTCAAGCCCAACCTTGCATGCTCGGGCTTGGATTATTTTTTTATTTTTGAAAGGTGTCATGACATGATTAAAAAGTTGATATTTTTTTTCTCTAAGTATAGGAGTGTTGAAGTAATAAATAACCTAGTAAGACTGGAGTCAAATCATAAGGAAGTAAACTGTATAAAATTATAAACAACAAATGAAAAGGAGTTGAAGAAAACTTTTGAGATATGATATTGAAGTAAGGATTTAAACAAATATAAAACAATTGTCAATGTTAGATGATCCACCAATAGTATTTTAAATAAGTATAAGATAAACTCTTTTTATTATTCAATTAGAAACCACACACAAAAAAAATTCCAATCGGATTATAATTTATTAACATGATTATATTGATTATCTTATTTGAGTAATGACAATACTTGTAAATGTTGTCAAGTATTCATGGTGATAACTTATATTAATAACAAATTAAGTTCTATTCATAGCACATGTGTTAGTTATATCATACAATTAGACTATGAAAGTACCAATTATTTATTGTACCAAGAGTTATTTAATATAAATATAGATTAACCATTTAACAAGTAAGGCATTAAGAGTGAGTAAATAAGTACAAAACATTTTAGTATTAAATATGAAAGTCCATATTGAGTTTATACTATATTTATTCTTACACTATTAGTATAACCTTTTTATCTTGACATAATAAACTTAGCTTATGAATAAGAGAAACATAGATATATAAGAGGAGAATATGATTATATAAGTATAATAAGGAACTGAAAGGCATAAATAAGAGATTAATGAAAGCAAAACTTAAGTATTATAAAAATATAAAAAGAGAGAGCATGAACATAATCTTGATATGAAAACTAAGATGTATAAATGTATGTCAAATGCCTTCTTTTATAGGCTAAAATTTTAAACTTTTGATTTGATGATTAATTATTGAGTCGGTGACCACCTTTTGACTTGGTAACAACCCTTATCTTCTTGTCTGAAAAAAAATATCATTACTAACATCTGAATTTGAACAGATAGTCTCATGAAAGTTCTGAAAATTTATCTCAGCTTTTCAACAAAAAAGGAATGAGCTCATTTTAACTTCTAGAACTCGAGATATAGGCTGAACACTGAACAATGTTTAGGCTACAAGACAGATTTGAACTTTTTTTTATACTAAGATTTGGACTTTTAAATGACATAATTGAATCTTAGACTCTTCGTAAATGTTTTAGACCTATATCTTAACTTTCTAGCTATATAAACTAAATTGAAATCCAAGATCTACAGCTTCAGATATGACCCAATAACTGAACAATATTTTAGTTTGAATTAAATCAACATTTATTTTCTAAGCTTAGTCTTTTTTTTGTTCTTTTACTTTCAATAATTCATCACATCAATTAATCATTTAAGTTGTGAGATATGCTTGTATTTAAAATGAGTATTTACTATAAACTAAAGCTATTTTATATTATCAGACTTGTTATTATAAAAAATTCATAAGTTAGTGAATTTAATGATACTTTAAGTGTAATATGATGATATAAAACTTAATGAGAGTGCATTTTTAAGTATTAATTATGTTATCCCTTATTTTTATAAAACAATTAAGCAGACAACATGTCGTCTATAAGCTTAAATTCTAGCCACCGCTATAGTAGCTAAAAACCTATGGCAATGTTTCTTTTGATAAAAAAAACCCCTAATTTTAAAGTTATTTCAACCTAAAAAACCTCACTAACACCTTTAGAACTTATACAAACCTATTTATGAACCTAAAAAAATCTAAAAAAAGGTCCAAAAACCCAAAATCAAAACAGGTTAGATTTATCTTCCTTAACTTAATATTTTTTAGAAAATATTAAGACTCTAAAACACAATCATCAAACAATTCTTGTAGGATATAACGTATAGATACTAAGAAAAACTATTTTGATGGTCAAATATTGCTTGAACAGGAACTTTCTCTTTTATCACTAAAATCCAACAACCTCTTTCTCTCCTCTCTTTAATCATGGATTGGAAATATAATACAAATAAACTTTTATACTAAAAGTGAATTTTTTAAATTTAAAGGGATCTAAATTGTATAAATTGAATTATTTTTAAAAATGAAGAACGTAAGTGTATTTATCACAAAATCTCTAGCATGCCACCCATGTTTGACGTCTTTTTCATTTCGATCTCTCTTTTTCCAATTCAAATCTTACTTCAAAAGTAATTAGCCTTCAATTAGGATTAATCACCCAAAATAAAACTTTGAAGATCAAAATGAATTATTACAAATTAAACTATTAACCCCATAATATTTTTTTTAGTGTGTGAACAATGTTTATCTATAGTAAAAAACTCACACATTTTAGTGTCTTTTATAATCCTTGCATGCACTTTGTCTTATATACGAACTTATTGAAACTCAAAATTCCAACAATATTAACAAAACATTAAGGTAGCTTGTTATTGCTATCACCATAAGAGATGAAGAAAATAGAGACAAAAAAGACAAGAATAAAAGAAAGAAAGAAAGATAAACATAATTGTATTAGATAATGGTGTATAAGATAAAGTGATTGTTTCTGTATCCTGTTTGGTTATGATGAATAAGACATAATAAAATATAAATAAGTCTAATTTACCCTTAATATGTATTATTATTAAACTTGTATATTTTTAAAAATAATTAGATATTGTTTTTTTTTAATTTAGTTTATATTGAGAGTTTAAATTAATAATATTATAATAACCATACTTATAAAATCAAGATTGGCTTGACAGGTTAACCTAGAATCGAGCCACTTCAGGGCCCGGATTAGTCCGAATTCAAAAGAAATAGAGAAAAAAATTGACTTCATTTAACCCAATAAAAAACTTAGGTTGACCCGGGATAAAAAATAGGTCAAAAAAACATTAAATTATTTTGTAATTTGTTTTTGATCAAAATAAGATTTACTTTGATTATTTTTTATAAAAAAATATAGGGGAACTAGGTTGACTCTCTTGACCAGTGACCTGAACCTTTTCTTAGGTTAAATTCCAAGTTGAGTTTTAAAATTATAATAATAACTATTTTTATCCATATATTGACTTGAATTAACCTAAATTGACCCTCCCGACCCATAACCCAAGCCTTACCCTAGTTAGCCTCCAAGTCAGATTTTAAAATTATAATAATAATAGTTTTTATCCTTATATTGATCTGAATCAACTCGTATTGACCCTCAGGTTTATGACCCAGAATTTGCTTCAAGTTGACACTTGAGTTAGATTTTAAAACTATGATAATAACTATTTTTATCCTTATATATCTTAGTTGGACAATTTTGAAATTGAGATTTTATAATGATATTGTAGAAATAAAAAATAATAAATATTATCTCTAGAGACATTTCCTCTCTATATCTCCTATTTTGAAAGTATACAAATTCAATCCAAACTTTTCTTAAAGATAAATTTATTTTTTATGTCTCTATCTCTTCAACTAAATACATTTATGTCTCCACTATTTTTGTCATTTCTATAACATAATAATAACCAAACGCTATCTAAAGTGTATGACTAAATCATTGTAGTCACGCCCAGAACACTATTCATTATAATAATATATTTTTAAAATTTTTTAATTTAACCCTTCAACAATCCAATTTTTTTATTAAGTTTTTTTAAATAATGTCCTTAAATATTAGGTTGTGTTGAGAATTATACCTTGTAATTTTTTTTATTTCCTTTGTGTTGAGTTATGTATCAATCTCATAAATTTAATTTGTTTCCCTTGATTTCAACATTCAATATTAGATATGTTGGAAGTAAGGCTTCATAAATTTTTATAGTTTGTTTTCTCTGAATTTATTTTAATCTCATGATCTAAATTACGGATTTAACAGGTTAACCCGATTTGACTCGAGTTATTTTTTTGACCTGCCTTCTATAATTGATTTTTTTCGATTTTAACATTGAATATTGAGTTGGTTGGAAATTGGGCTTCATATGTTTTTTTTATATGAGATTATCCCGATCTTATGACTTAAGTTGTGTGTTTGATAGGTTAACTTCAGTAGTTGTTTCAGTCTTTTTTTTTTTTAATTTAACAGTTTTTTTCTTCAATTCCATCTTTAAATATTAGGTTGATTAGCCTTTTTTTTTAATTTAACAATTTTTTTCTTTAATTCCATCTTTAAATATTAGGTTGATTAGAAATTAATCTTTACAATTTAATTTTATTTAATTTTTTTAGTGTTATCTGATCTTATAACTTGGATCATAGATTTGACAGGTTAATTGGATTGATCCAATATGTTGTAGTCTTAATATTTGAAAAAACAAATATCATTTAATATGTCACCGTATTAATATTTAAAAAATATATAGTCAAATATGCATTATATTTTAAGTTTATGATTAACTCGTTTAATGAGAGAAAAAAATTTATATTGGTTAGATAATCTTTTTTACGTTAAAATTTTTTTAATCTGACCCATAACATAACATATGCTGATATCTAGTAAGTAACTAAACACTAATATAAATATCTCACGAAATCTTCGAACACAACAGACTTCTATTTAACATACAAACACTCAATTTCTTATTTAAAAGATTTTTCAATTTGAATGCAACCATCGATATCCTCACTGTCTCCACACAAATTTATATCTTAAATATTGAAGAAGACATGTGGCAAAGAAAATTAACATCTAGTTACATTTGATTAGTGTTTGATGATGTCCCAAAATTCAAGACATGTAGATAATGAGTTATTTAGTATTTGAGACAGTGATTAATTAATATGTTTAAGTACTTAAATTTCTTCCTTTTAGTCTAAGAAATTTCAGGCTTATGGTAAAAGTTTGAATACCTACAAAAATAATCTCAATCGATTACCTCTAAGGTTGAAGACCCTTTACTAGATCTTTTTTTTTTGTATTCTTATGGATAGTATAATCGTTTACAAACACTAAGTGGGTTTTGTATTCTTATGGGTAGTATAATCGTTTACAAACACTAAGGGGGGTTTGCTATCGTAGATGAGAGTGGAAAGATGTAACAATTTGTTGAGTAGGGGCTAAGATTTGCTTAGGTGAATTTTCTCTTGCTTGTTGATTTCTAACACTACCTGAGTAAGGGCTTATTGATTTCCAGCACTGTCTAAGTAAGGAGTTGTATATGTTCCATAAGTTGTTAAAGCTGAGTAGGGGCTGAGATTTACTTATATGAATTTTCTCTTGCTTGTTGATTTCCAACACTACCTGAGTGAGGGCTTGTTGATTTCCAGCACTGTCTAAGTAACGAGTTGTATATGTTCCATAAGTTGTTAAAGAATTGGTTAAGTAGGGGCTATATTATCTGTTGTGGCAGGGAAATCAATAACTTGACTTTTTCATAAGTGTCCAGATAATTTGCTAGTGATAATGATAATTAGATAAAAACAATAAAATAATAAAACTATTTATCTTTTTATAAGTGTTTCCCACAGACAAGGCCACTGACAATGTCTTAAAAACCAAGATATATAAACAATGAATTATTTAGTATTTGGGATAGTATTTAATCAACATGTTGGAGTACTTGAATTTCTTTTGTTTAGTCTAAGGAATTCTCAATTTATGATAAAAGCTTAAGTACTTATAAAAACAGTTTTAATTGGAAAGATTCAAAGACCTTCAATAATAAAGTCAATATATTTATAAAAAAGATAATAAATAACTTAAAATAGCCTTAAACTTAAAAAATAAAAATGTTTATTCTATATATATATATATATGTATATAATTACTTAATTACTTTACTTAATGTTATTAAACATGATCTAAATTTAGCAAGTCACTTTAGAATTATTTTGCCTTTATAATTTAAAAATAACTTTATTCCAGTCCTTGAAGTTAATATGTTTATGTCAACTATGAACTTCGTTTTTGTACAAGTCAAAATTCATTACAATGAACAAATTCACTATTATTAAAGCTTAAGTGAAAAGGTTTTAAGATTATCAAGATTGGGCATCATTTGTATATACTAATTAATACCAATGACTAAATGGGGGAGAGGGCTGGAATTGAGCGATTTCAAAAATAAAAGGACTAAGTCAAAAAATTATAACTATCAAGGACTGAATTCGTACTTTTTGTAAACTACAGGTACAAAAATCAATTGCCTCACCCCGAACATAAAAGAAGAAGCTTGGGAGCACAGGTTCCTAAAACCGAACTCGTCTCTTTCAAAGCCCCAAGTACTACAGAACCCCAGAGTTACGTAGCTGGTTTGCATGTAGAATCAAATCCAAAACTATCCCTTTTGAATTTCCTTCTCTTCTTCACTTGTGCACCCCTCACTTACAACACCTTTGCAAGTTTAATTTTGATATAAAAAAGGGTTTTTGGTTCAGGCATTTCATCGAACAAGTCCCATGCATTACATAGAAACGCCAAAAACGTAGTCAAGGAGTGAGCTTTATCAGTAAAACGAAAATGGGTGAGTGGTTGAAGAACCAGTTGTTCGTAAGCCATGCGATTGCAGCAGTAGGATCAGTAACAGTTGCCACTGCTGTCACTTACCCACTTGATACTATCAAAGTTCTTATTCAGGTTTCTTCTGCCTTTTTATTCCTCGTTTCTTTTACATTTCTTAATGTAATCACTTACTTATTTTGCATTATTGTTTTTTTGGATATGGGGATCAGGTTGGTTCGAATTCTGGTAAACAATTAACATCACTTCAGGCTTTAAATAGAGTTCGTTCTTTATCTGGGAATTCAGGTACGAATTCTGCTTCAGTTGATTTTTTTTTGTCTGTTTCACGAGAATTTCTTCTCGGATTAATGTGTGATTAGTATCATAATCCTCAATCCCTTTTCTTTGAATGAACATGCTAGGCTTGTATAGCGGTTTTGGGTGGTTGACTGTAGGCAAAACTCTTGGCCTTGGAGCTCGGTTTGGAGCCTATGAAATTTTAACTGCTTATTGTAAAGGTATTCAGAATTTCGCCTTCCCTGTCAGTTTATGGTTTTGAGTCAAACGAGTTTATATCTTGATGTTAGTTATGGAAACGAGTTCGGAATATATGAATTTTGATCGAGCTATGTGGTGTTTGCTATTGACATTCTGGCAGATGGTCGAGAATACAGCCACGTGTATGTCTCTGAGGCCCTTATGGCTGGAATGGTCGCTGGTGCATTGGAATCACTTGTATGCTCTCCATTTGAACTTATTAAACTTCGTGCACAGGTTACATCTGCATCCCGAGTTCCAAGATCTACCCCTGTTGCTGAAAATAGAGCTGTTGCACCCATTATTGCTAAATTACTACCTGGACATACTCCAGATAAGAAGGCATTGAACCATTTTGTTACCCTTTTATCCACCCTAACCAGTAAGCATCCAAATCTGGTTGGTGCCTTGCTAGAGTACCCATGGATGATGACTGGGTCTGGGAAGGCACCATCAGTCTGTGATGTTCGGAAGCCATCAAGCATCATCTCTTTGGAAGGATGGCGTGCACTGTGGAGAGGGATCAGATCAGGACTTGTTCGAGATTCTATTTTTGGTGGGGTATTCTTCAGTAGCTGGCAATTTATGCACGATGTAATGCTTAACTGGAAGGCAGTTGGGATGGATCCTATACCCAGGTTTGAAAAAAATGTCCATCTACTAATCTAAGCAAGACTCCCTGTTAAGTGCTTCTAATGATACTCTTGAAACCTACAGCTGTGTTGCTAATCTGTAATAGTTTTGTAATTCCCAAGTTGGCAAGTCATTTTTTCCTAAAGAAATTGAGAAGATTGTTCAGAGGAAAAAAGAAAAAGAAAAACATTGCTAAACATCTGCTAACTTGGTCTCAAAGTGTCCTCTGCTGCTATCTTTGGGAGCAACGTAATCAAGGGTTTGAGATATATTTGCTACCATGTGGCTCACAAAGTCATGTTTTGCCAGTGAAATTGTGATGTGTTATTGTGTCTGTATCTAGTGGTCTACAGGGTTTTATGTGAATACTAGGTATATTTACCAACACTATTGGAGCATATGGTATAACTTAAAGGATGCTAGAATAAGATGACTGGCAGTTGCCTATACGTGCATTTTATATTTAAATTAGTTAATGTTCAACATTTATGTTACTTTAGAAATCCTACATGGAGGTTGTTAGGTGTAGTGTTTGATAATTCAGTCAGTTTATACAGTTTCTATATGCTTCTTCTTTTTTTGTTTCATTTGAACCTCTCTCTGCTCTATTATTTAATGAATGTCTTTCAATATCCTTTTTTAGAGAAGAATGCTAGCCTTAGCTCCTTCAAAGACAACATAACAGGCAGCCATTTACCATCATACCCATCCCTTATCTTATCTCTTCTTTTCTTTCATTTTTAATATATCTAGGTATTGTATAAATTGCACCTGAGATTGTTCAGTGATTACTCACATTGTTTATCAAAGGTCCCACAGAATTTTTTGCTGATAATATGTAGTTTTTTTGTTTTTTTCTAAGGTATTTTATGTTTTAGGTTGAGCTCATTTTAAAATAAGATGCTAATGCTGCAAGACGGTAATTGCATAGGATTTGGGTGAACTGAAAATGCTTTCCAATTAGAGCTGTTGAATGAATTCCATCTCCTCTGATTGAGCATTTTTTCAGGATTCTAATTACTGTAAATGTAGATCTCAGGCCTTTTGCCACCTTTTTTTGCATTAGATGCTGGAAAGAGCCACTTAACTGACAGTTCTTATATAGATTATATTACTGGAATATTATATATTGATCACTCATAATACGGAACTGTTTAGATTGGCTGCTTTGATTGGGAGTTTTTGGACTCGCACACTTGCATGACCTGTAGTACTTTATGTTCATGCTGAGACCTAGGTTTCCTAGTAATCTTTTGACATTGAAGGAACCTCCTAAACTAAATGGGTGAGCTTGCTTGACTTGTAGTACTTTATGTTCATGCTGAAACCTAGGTTTCCTAGTAACCTTCAGACATTGAAGGAACTACCTAAACTAAATGGATGAGAAAAACACTGTAGGATTCAAGGGACATGCTAGTTATTAGAAACTTATTCAATTCTATTGCGGTTATATAATTCAAAATGATGCACTGCATTAAGATACCGTATAATAATTTCAGTGTCATTGCACAGCCTGTTCATTCCCTCTCTTTTTTTTTTTTTGAAAGGGGGTGATTTTTTGCCTGCTGGAAACGAGTAAATTCTTGTGCAGCACTCTGTAGCAATACTTTGTTATTTTTATCTCTTCTTCTCATAGTATTATGCCTTTTGTTAGGTCTAATGAAGAAGTTGGCTCACTCTCTCCTCTATCTGTTAGTCTTGCTGCTGGATTTTCTGGTTCCGTTGCTGCAGCTGCATCTCATTGTTTTGACACTGCCAAATGTCGATCACAGTGCACAGTGCTGCCCAAGGTATGCTTCTTGTTACTGGCAGGTTTAACATAGATGATTTCTTATTCATTTTTTTTAAAATAACTACTGCATAATCTTGATGGATTATTTATTTGAGTTTCTGTCCATTCTTCTGACGTTTTGGCATTTGGGTTTTGGTTTTCACGTCACAAGAATTACAAACAAAGGCAAAGCGGAGAAGGGGGTGAATTTACTTCAAAAAACTTAATGTGGCAATATTGTTTTCTTGCAGTATATTTCTATGGAGAGGAATTTGTTGAGATGGACACAACCAGGGAATAGATTTGAGAGGTATACAGGCATCCACCCTGCAGACAGGAATATCTTGTTTCGTGGCCTGGGGTTGCGAATGGCTCGCAGTGGATTTGCATCGTTTATGATTGTTGGGAGTTATTATTTGACGGTCAATCACCTTGTTTCAGAGGGAACCAAGAAAAGAGTATCAAAAGAGAACAAGTTGTTGTAAAATCGCCTGGCTGAGTCCATGTTCACTGCAAAGAGTTTCTCACCACAAAATGAGCTATCTACTTCTGCAGCTTGGCGAAGCGGTGTTCGAGGAAAATGAACCGCTCACCTAGTATCCAAGTAAAAAATAAAATTCATTAAAGTATCCTTATAGAAATATTCTTCAAAACTGCTTCATGTCCACGTTATTCCCCCTTCTATGATTTAGGAAGATTTCATTATATTGCATTTTTGCCCATGGAATAGCTTCAAGATTTCAAAGCAACTCCAGATGCATGCAAAACCATCAAGCTGAATTGACAAATTGTCTCAAACTGAATAATTTTTCAATAAAACACCTCCTTTTCTCCTACCCAATACTTTGTGTGATCTCATTTATTACAATAAAAGCTAAATGATGTGGTGTTTTTATTATTCTAAAATCATTCTTTACCATCTCATATATTATTGTGAATTGAAGTAGTGATTTTTTAAAAATATTTAATTTGATTCCCATTGTATTTTTATTTTTATTTTTGCATGATTGCATTTTTACTTGCTCAAATTAGTATTCAGTTTAATGTATTTTTTAAGAGAGGATTAAATTAGAAGACAAAGGATTGAAGTGACAATCATGAGTAAAATAAATGTTTTTTAATTTTATTTGAAAAGTACATTTGAATCCTCCATCATTTTTAACTATTAAGTAATTGGTCTCTCTAATTCTAGAAAAATCAATTTCAAAATTATACATTATTTTCATTATTTTTCAGTTTTTATTGGACAAGAGGAGAAAAGAATCACTAAATTTCAAGATAAAAAATGTTATTTATATGAATGGTAGAATTTTTTTTTTTAATGGTTCCATATGATAAAATGAGTTTGAATTAAGTGCTTTTTTGTATGATTCCAGTCATCAAAATGGTAGAATTTTTTTTTTTTAATGGTTCCATATCATAAAATGAGTTTGAATTAAGTGCTTTTTTTACCTGGAAAATGCTTAAAAAAACATAGGAAAAAAAACATAGGAAAGAAATTAAATTTCATGTTGATTTTAGGTTTTGAAGTGATTTTTTGTATTTTTGAAAGTTAAGGGTTGGTTTAACAAGATTATTAAAATGTTTTTTAAGTATTTTTGATTAAAAATAAATTTTTTTATAAAAAAAACATACTCTTATTTCTTGACCGTTATAACACTTAGAATATGAAAAAAAAAATATAAATAAATTGGGCAAACAACTTATTGGCCCTATTATCTTCCAAAAATATATAAAGGTCTGTATGGAGGCTCATGATGTTTGTTTTGGACTATATATATAATTTTTTTTAATTTAAAGCTTCTTTTATAAATTTTAAATAATTTTTAAGTTTGTATTTTACTCCTATGAGCTTTTTTTTGTTTATTTATTCTTTTTCAAAATAGTGATTATTTTTAATTATATTGGATATTTTTAATTTTTGAAGAGATTAATATGATTTATTTGTTATTTTTTTATATTTTTTATATATTAAATTTATTTTTTAAAAAAAATTATTATAATATTTTTAATATATACAGCTATGCATAATATGTTTTTTTCTTTTTATTTTATTCAACAAATCTTATGTGTGTATCAATTTGTTGGGATGTCTTCCCCCTCTCTTTCTCTCTTATTTTTTTTATTGAACTTAACTCTTTATTTTTTATCTAGTTTTTCTCGTATTATAAAAAAAAATAGTTTTAGAGAAAAGCTATTTAATAAAAATTTTAAAGTTTATAGACATGTTCATAGATTTGACTCATTGATTTGATTCACAAATCTAGCAAATTTAACTTTTTTTCTAATTATTTTTTTCAGTATCTCAGTATTGAGTTGATGTTTGATTTTGTGATTTTTTATAATATAATTAAATAAAAACTACTTTTTATATAAAAACAAATTATAATCTTATTGTAGTCTATAACCTGCTTTGTAGGTTTCACGTGCTAGCTCAAGTTACCCGATTTATAAGTTTGAGGAATTTACCCACTTGTTGGATATGTTTTTTTGTCCTTTAATTATTTTTAATTTTTTTCTTGATTTTTTTTTAATATTGAATTGGTTAAGAAATAAATTGCATTATTTATTTTTTATTTGCTTTCTATAAGGTTATTATTGTCTCAAATAATTTTTTTAGGCTAGTGCTCAATTTTGTGACCATATATTTTTATCATATAATTAAAAAAATAGTTTACAAAAACAAATTATTAAACTCAATAGAGTCCATAACTCAGGTCGCTGAGGGACTGAAATCGATCCAATATGTCATTATCTCAATAATTTTTTTGTCATCTAGAATTTTTTTTAAAAGTTAATTAATCTTTTTACTAAATATTAAGATTACATTTAGACCCATGAAATCAATTAATTTAATTTGAGCTAACTTCTATATGATTTAATTGGAAATTCAAGTTAGATAAATAGGTTGTGAGGTTTCAAGATTGATTTATTAAATTGAATTTAATAATATAGTTAAAAAATTCAATGCACTTTTATTTATTTATTTATTTTGGCATTTAGAAAAGTTAGTTTAATGTTGGACAGAGCATGACAAATGGACTAGTGCAGTCTATGCATGGTAGAAAATTAGTAAGATAGAACCATTAGAGAAAAATATAGAAGTAAGATAGTAATTAGGATTCTTAGAAGGAAAAATGTTAGTAGGGTATGTTTGGTTATGTGGTTAGACTATATATATTTTATTGTAATTATAGATATATTTGTTTTTGTGTTTTGAAAATATTTTTGAAAAAAATTATTTTTTTTATTTTTTTATTTGCTTTAAATTAATATTTTTATTTTTTTCTTTGTTTCAAATTAATATTTTTTTCTGGTATTTTTAGATCATTTTGATACAATAATATCAAAAATATTTTTTAAAAAATAATAATAAAATATTATTTTAATATATTTCTAAATAAAAATTATTTTAAAAAACAATCACAATCATATTTCCAAACAGAAATCCCTTTTAAAACTCTCTCGTGGACCTTAATAGGTTTTCTTTGAAGAGTTACATGCATTGTTAGTATAGCTAATATGTTAGTCTAATTTACACATACCCATCAATTCCTTCTAAAAAGACTCCAAAATAAATGGCATCTCTCTCTAGCTTCAAATAAATGGGAATAATTTTGAAGATTTTGTTATTGTTGTTGAAGAATTTAAATACAAAAAGCCATACTACTAAAAATATAGTCGATGTGGCTTATATTTTAAAAAATAAATTTGGAATGCTAGTAGCCATAGCTATCAAATTTTTGTTCCTCGTCCAGCTTGGTGAGTCTATGTCAAAATAATATAGTTTTTAAAAAATAAAATGAAATTATTTTAGATAAAAATTAATAAATAAATCAAGTCGACACTAACATATCTCATCTAGGTTTGACTAGATCAACCATATAACATATTAACATATAGGGTTATCAATTAGATTTTATCGAGTCATTTTCCGAAACAATTAGAAAAAAAACACGATTCAAACTAAGCTTTGGACCACTTGATAAGCCTAACTAAGTTTAATAAACATGTTAATAACTAGTCATCTTCACATATTTTAAGTTTCTTCCTTTTGTTTTTCTCCATTTGTTTGCTTTGATGAAATTGTGATGTAAGAGCTCCTCTGGTTTGTGGGTGACCATGACCTCTTTTTCTTTATCATCACCTCCTTCTTCTTCTCTTTTGACATCTTCTTCCTCTTTTCATCTTCCTCCTTCTCCTTCTATTCGTCAGTCTATGTTTACTAAACTTACTTATCTCTATGAGGTTAGCCGCTTAGATGATATATAAAAATCTCTGAAACAGATCTTCCTCTTGTCAATCCTTATCATGCTTTTGCCAAAAATTCTCCTTTTATTCTTAATATTAAAACTCTCATCAAACAACCTTCTCGTGTGGCAAAAGAATATGTTCAGGCTTCCTCTTTTGACCAATATCAGATTCATGTTACTTGCGAATAGTTTCTTACTTTTAAAATTTCATCTGAATTTCCAAGCCAATGGATTCCTCATGGCTATTCATATATTCATTTTTGGTGTTATTAGACTAGCCTTATCTTATCATGACCATAAAGTTTTACTTGTTACAGCAAGATTAGCTCTTCTAGAAACCAAATATCTAGAGTATCAACATGCATGCATTGGATCTCTTGAAACCACGCTCAATTTTGGTATAATAGTTGTTACTTTATATCCCAACTTCAAAATGACTTTAGATGACCCTCAACTTCATCACTTTTTGGAATTCTAACTGTAGATCACTGGGGCTGATCAAGTTTTAAATATCTATCAAGCCACTCTTCATTATCAAATGGCTTATAGGGTCTAAAATCATGCCTTTGATTTAGTACTTCCTGTTACAAATGATGTTTTACTTATCACTGTTGATACCAACCAAAGAGCCATTGATACTCATGTCCCATGACAAATCTCGAAAGAGAACTTACAAAAGTTGCTCCCCTCTTCTTTGATTACCAATTATGAAAAGTTGTATCAAAGCTTTGTCCCTATCCAATCCACAAAACCTGAGTTCACCAAAAAAGCTAAAGGTATTATTGAAACCATCTTTAAAAAGGGAGAATCTTCCACTTCTCTACCAAGAATTTTTTTTCCTCTCTATGTCAACGATGCAACCAGTTTAGGATCCTCTCCCAGTACTTGTCGAATGCTTCTCTAAAGATAGTCTCCCCATCTATTCTTTTGCTCAGGACAACCATGTTTTTTAGGACATTTGTAATTGTGACAGTTGACACGACTAAAAGATTGATGTCTTCTCCCAAGTGCAGGAGTGTCGAAGTAATAAATAACCCGGCAAGACCGGGGTCGAACCACAAGGAGGTTAATTGTACAAATTATAAACAACAATAATAGCAATAACAACAATAACTATAATAATAATAGTAGTAGTAGTAGTAATAGTAATAA
>NW_011500335.1:108876-112069 GCF_000495115.2 Populus euphratica
TAGTAGTAGTAGTAGTAGTAGTAGTAGTAGTAGTAGTAGTAGTAGTAGTAGTAGTAGTAGTAGTAGTAGTAGTAGTAGTAGTAGTAGTAGTAGTAGTAGTAGTAGTAGTAGTAGTAGTAGTAGTAGTAGTAGTAGTAGTAGTAGTAGTAGTAGTAGTAGTAGTAGTAGTAGTAGTAGTACTAATAATAATAATAATAAAGAAATAGAAGAAGAAGAAGAAGATGAGAACTTTGAGATGGAATATTAATGTAACGATTAAACAATGATAATAACAAATGTCAAGGTTAGAGGTTCCACTAATGGTATATCAAACAAGTATAGTATAAACTCTTATTATTGAATTGGAAACCACACACAAAGGAGGTTCCAATCAGATTATATATTGTTAACATGATTACATTAGTCATCTTATTCAATTAATGCTAATACTTGTAAATCTCGTCAAGCATTCATGATTATAACTTATGTTAACAATAAATCAAGTTCCTTTCATAGCTCAGGTGTCGGTTATACCATACATTATGGGCTATGAAAGTGCCAAGCATTTGTTGTACCAAGTGTTATATAACATAAATCAAGATTAGTCATTTAACAAGCAAAGTATTAAAGAGTGAACAAGATAACAAATATAAAACATGTTAGTATCAAACATTAAAGTTCATATTAAGTTTACATTATACTTATTCTTACACCATTAGTGTAACCTTTTCACCTTGACATAATTAACTTAGCTAGACATAATGAAAGAAAGCAAAATAGATAAACAAAATAAGAACATAAAAGTTAACTAAGTAAAGGAAAGGAAATGAAAGGCATAAACTTAATATTAATGAAAACAAAGCATAAAAAATACAAAGAGAGAAAGGAAGAGCATGATCTTGATCTGGAAACCAAGATGCCTAAATTCATGGCAAATGCCTCCTTTTATAGGCCAAAATTAGGAACTATTGATTTGATGACTAATTGATAAGTGGGTGGCCAACTTTTGACTTGGTGACAATCTTTATCTTCTCTTGTCTGCCCAAAACGTCATTGATAACGTCAAAATTGGAGCCAGTTGCAAACATGAAAGTTGTAGGCAATTGTCTCAGCTTTCTTGTGTAAAAACTTCAGCTCATTTGGACTTCTAGAACTCCAGATATGGCCAAAATACCGAACAGTGCTCGGGCTGGAAGACAGATTCGGGCTTCTTTGTTGTTGCTACAATTTGGACTTGATAATGGCCTTTTTAGATCTTGGGCTCCATATGAAAGTTGTAGGCCTATGTCTTACCTTTCCATCCATATAAAGTAGACCTAAATCTGAGATTTATAGCTCTAGATATGACCCAATTACCGAACAATGTTCCGGTTTGGATTGCACCGATATCTCTTTTCTAAGTTTGGCCATCTCTTTATCCTTGCAATTTAAGTTCTTAAAGTCATCAATCAATCCTTTCATTTATTTGATAGGCCTGCATTTAAAATGAACATTTACCACAAATTAAAGGTATCTTATATTATTAGATATATTATTATAAAATATGTTTTAGTTAAGGAGTTATTGATACTTTAAGTGCAAAATGATGATATAAAACCATAATAAAAATGCACTTTTAAGTACTAATCAACAGTTGCTGTAATCCAAACATGAAAGATGACTCCTCTAAGAAAAAAAAAAGAAATCTTCTTGTAAAAAATTAAAAGACAGATACAATTAAGGAGACAAAATAGTTGACACTTTAGGACAACCCTCTAGAAAATTTGACTATTTTGTCAAATATACTCTCTCCTCTTGGGTAAATCTAGAACAAGTCCCCACAGTCTCCATGTATCAACCTCTAAGATCTTATGATGATGATTTTCCTGCTTCACAAGAACAAGTCAAAGATAGTTCATACTCTTCCACAAGTTCACAGCCTTCAAGGCGTAGATGCTGATGATCGCCCTAAACAAGTCACCCAAGCCAAATTAGTTCTTAATTAGAAAATTCAAAATGCCATCACCCAAAACTCTATTCTTTATAGAATTGAATCTTAGGTTGACTTAGTTCAGACTAATCTGGAAAAGTTGACAATCTCAATTGATTATTGAATTCTTCATCTTGAACAACTGTATGTTGAGAATTAACAAAGAATCTCTACCATCCATGAGTATTTACTTATTAAAGCTTCTAATGCAGATATATAAACCCTTAGAAGAAACATGAGATTAAGTCTCTCAAAACCCAACTCAAGTCTCTTTAGACTGAATTAGCCAAATCCAAATATAAGCCTTTACCATTTCCTAAACCTTCACATACTAGGATGACCTTCTATTATCCAGATCCTTATTAGGCTAAACATTCTCCTTTTTACAAACCACAACCTTCACCTACCACTCCTTAACTATTTAGAAACCTAGACACCGAAAGACTTTTCAAACGTTTCTCTAAAAAAGATAAAGGGAAAACCCTAGTATCAACCACTTTAAAAAAACCTAGATCACTAGCACCTATCATCTCTTCATCCTTTGATTCTTTTGAATCTAAAAAGAATAAACCTAATGATCCATTCCAAGACTCTCAGGACCCTTATCAACTTACAATCCAATCAAACCAACTTTCCAACCCTATCTAGTCTTTTCTTACTACCTATTCCCACTAGACTATTCTTAAAATCCTTTCCCATGAACCTCTTGACAATACATCTGAAAAGAGACTTTTGATACCGAAACTCTTGTAACTTATAAAGAATCTTTCACTAGGGATGATTCTTCTAACACTTGTTATATACCACCATTACTGATGGCCGATCCTTCTTTAGCACAAACATCAGATCCTCAATCATCACAGACTCCACAAAAGCCTACTCCGACCTTTACCAAAAAAGTTAGTGTGGATGATCTAGTTAGTAGTGATGATGAAGTAAATCTCAATCCTCACCATTATCAACACCATATCCATTCTCCAAGTACAAATGGTTATTTTACTCTAGATGATATCTCATAAGTATAGTGGTGAGACAAAATCCTTGAATTTCATTCATAGTTAACTAGCTATATACTCAAAGATGGCACAATCCTTAATGATCCATTTCAATAGTTCTCTGCAAAATTCTCTGGAATCTTATGGGCTTAGTTCCATGTCTTAGGTGATTACAGGTGCTTGACCGCTTTTTATGATCGGCTTGTTTTAACTCGCAAGTGCACGAGTGTGCGATGTAGCAATTAACTCG
>NW_011500335.1:113126-113864 GCF_000495115.2 Populus euphratica
ATCAATTATTATAAAAACAACCAAATAAAAACAATAAATACATATGTAAAACAAGAGACTTAATGACACTTTTGATGCACAATCAACAGGCAAATGCAATTTGTGAACAGTGCATCTCTTTCTGAAGTTTTAGGCTGGCTCCATTATGAATTCTTTGGAGAAGCTTTAAATGACAAAGAAATAACATGGTATGAGTAATTCAAAATGAAGTGTTGTTCCTATTTGAGATCTGATCTTGAAAGACATTTGAAAGAAATATACCAATGATACCATATTCTCTCTAGTCCCGATGATCCAATCCTTAAGGATGCCTTTTTAGTATCCATACCTAGAGATTTGGTTGATGAAACTTTCAGATTATTTAAAACCAGAAAAGAGATAATTGACAACCAATCTCTTGGTACCATATTTCATCAAGTGTTGGAAGCGCTCAACAAAATAATATGATCAATACAAATATTTCACTAAGATATTACAGCCTGATAAAACTATGCTCTATGCTTGCAAATGACCAAATTACTGATTAAATGTTCAGACAATGCTGATTGCAATTGTTCCATGAAAAAAAAGCATTTCAAGAAAATTCATAGATCTTCTTTTAATAGTCGTAAGAAGAAATGAAAGTGTTGCGATGTCGCGGTCGCACAAATTAATTACCCTTACACTTAAATCACACTAGATAGTATAGAGCAAGCAAGGGATCGATCCCACGAGGAAGATTTAGTTCAGATTTTTATG
>NW_011500335.1:114600-142734 GCF_000495115.2 Populus euphratica
TTTGCATCAATTGGATTTCTATAGCTCCAGATATGGAATTTTGAATGGACAAAGGTCAACAGTGGCAGAATACGAGATTTGACTTTGAAGGATGTGATTTCCATGATCTTCCTCTTTGTATTTTTCTTGCATTACATTTCCAGAAAGGTATGGATGTTTGCTTTTTTGAGCCACTGGAATCACTTCATTTTGATCTCTAGAAATCACGCTCTGCACAAAACATCGACTGAACATCAAATCTGCCAATTATCTCCAATTTACTTCTTTTTGCATTTTTCATCCAAAAGTGCCTTCAAAACATAAAACAAAGAATATCAAGGCATTTTACATATAAAACATGGACAAAACATTAGGTAAATGTGGGTGAAACAATCGAATAATATGGTTACATCAGAAAGTTCTTAAGATGCCGCCACATTAGATGCCCCAAACATTTCACTTCCAACTCCAACAGATGTTTTATTTGTAAGCATAAAGGTCACTTTGCAAAGACCTGTCCACAAAATAAGACCCGCCCAGTCATTGAAGTTGATTGATTTTCTGGCTTAAAATACAAAGTTCAATCCTGATGATGATGAAGTTGAATCCTTATTCTCACTTATGGATGAGATCAGTCATGATACCATAACTTTTGTTGCAGATGAAAGTTTTGATGACAAGATCTATAAACTTTACCAAGTCTAACCCACTATTATACCTTCACATCCAATACCTTTAGCCCTTGTTACCATTCTTACCTCTATATATCCTAAGTCCATAAAAGCCTTAGCCTTATTTGACACAGAAACCCATAAAACCATTCCTAACCCTAAAGTTCTTCCACTTCATTGTTAGGTCCCACATCAAGAATACTTTCAAGCTGCAGATAATTAAGTATTCTGCACCAAATTCAAAACTAAAAAGGCCTATTATTATACAAATCCTACCCTAATGTTCAATTAAAACCCATGTCATTGGTTCTTCCTTTACTTGAAAAAGACTTAGTTATTGGGTTTGATGTTTATTTTAAATTCAAGTACAGAATCCTTCCTCGTGGTATTCAGTATAAAGCCCATTTTCTCTCATATACAATTATCTTTTCACTCTATGAAATCCAACCCTCTCTTACATAAACCATTACCCTCATCAAAGTCCAAATTATCCAACACTTATATTCAAATTCTCATCAAGAATTTCTTGCTAAATGTTCTTATCCATTATGGCAAAATCCACAGTTTTTTATTAAGCTTCCTTTCAAGCTTAATAAGGATATCAATCCCTTGAAAACTAGTTATTTAGAAATGAATCATAAGCATAAGACACTAGCTCAAGATAAATATGCCTAGTTACAAGCTCAAGGTCTTGTTAAACCTACAGACTTACAATGATCTTGTGAAGCCTTTTATGTTAATAAAAGGTTTGAGCAAAAACGAGGCAAGCTCAGGTTGGTAATTAATTATCAGCTCTTAAATCATTTCCTGTAAGATGATATGTTCCTTTTGCCAAACATCATGACATTATTATCATGCCTTCACAATGCTAAAATTTTCTCCAAGTTTGATCTCAAGGCCGGATTTTGGCAATTTAGCATTCATCATAAAGATAGATACAAAACAAGTTTTTACATACTAGACCATTATTATCAATGACGAGTCATGCCTTTTAGTGTTAAGGTGGCACCTTTATTATTTTAAAAGGTCATGATTAAAGTATTTGACCTCATGCTTCAATCAACTTTAATCTATATTGATGATATGTTACTTTTCTCTAAAAATAAGGAGTCACATACTACTTTGTTAAAGCAATTTGCAGAGATTGTTCACCACCATAGTATAATGCCTTTTGAAAGCAAGATGCTTATATATCAAAATTAAATTAAATTTCTTGGCATGATCTTTTCTGATAGTGCTTATACACCTAGCATCCATATAGCTAAAGAACTCCAAAAGTTTTCAAATGGCCCCCTCACGAGAAAACAAGTCCAACAGTTTTTGGGAATTGTCCAATATCTCAAAAATTTTATCTCTAGAGTTGTATAGATGATAAGGCCACTTCAGTTAATGCTCAAGAAAGATGCAGACACCTGGACAAAAAAAAACTCAAGTAGTCAGACAGTCAACCATAAAAAATTTACTTACTTTATTCATTCCAACAACAGGACAACGTAGAATCCAAATTGATTCCAGTGACAAGTATTGGATTGATGTGCTCCTAAAAGAAAAGGATGGTCACCAACACATATATGGCTATAAAAGTGGGTCATTCAAGGAGTCAGAAACCCACTACCACTCTACTTTCAAGGAAATCTTAGGTGTAAAGTATGACATCAAAAAATTTGAGTTTCACCTGGCCACCTATCACTTTATAGTTATCATGGATTGTTCCTTTTTTTCAATAATGCTACAGTTCATGCACAAGATGCTTCCTCATCCACAGTTTCTGAGATTAGCTAAATGGTTCAAGATGCTTCCTCGTCCACAGTTTCTGAGATTAGCTAAATGGTTTTCCAAGTACCTTCATTATCGAGCATATGAAAGGAAATAAAAACTTGATCCCAGACATGCTCACTAAACCACCCAAATCACAAACACTACTCCTTCTCCTAATTCTTATGGCCTCTTCTTCCAATCCTCCTCCATCTGAACAAGACTTCCCTACAAATGACTTACTTCCTCTTGCTCAAGAAATGGTTCTTAACCACACTCTTGATATGAAGGCAAAAGACAAACTATTTAGGCTCCAAGACTACCTTCTTCTCAACTGTGATATATCTTCCCTTTGTTTTCAAAGCCTAAGTATCCATCCTAAATATCCTTTCCTTCACCTTTTCACCTAAAGAACTCTACTCTTATGGTATTTATGTCACTTGTACTATATTTTTATCGAGTTTCTCACTGATTTCTTTCTTTTTAGATTTCTCAGGACATCTTCACTAGCAGACTCGTGGAACTATACTCTAAAGTTCCTCACTTGGTTCTGTAACCCCATGCAATGAATCTTTCTTCTCTAACAAGAAAAATCCAAATGGCCCCATGCACAAACCTGCTGGATTGAAGTACACCGCAGTACACTTCGTAATTAATTTGTTAAGCAAGCCTTGGCCCATCTATTCTCTATTTTCATATTTCACAAGCCTTTTAAAGCTTCAGCAAACAATCTAGTTATGAGTTTTCCTCAAGCTGCAATATACAAAACTTATCCATATTCCCTATATAAAAACCCCTTGGATAACCCCACGAACATCAGTACCTTGCAAAAAATAGTGTGTTTTATGAACAACATTATTCCTGATGAAATATGGCATAAAAGAATAAGCCCTAATGAAGAAATTGATTATGATCTGTATAACCCTTAATATTCTACTCATCTTCATAACTTGCACATGCAATATAAAAAAAAAACTCAAGCATATAATTTTAGGAATACTAGAGCTTCTAGAATCACATGAGATGGAAATGATTGTAAAAAATGACTATGTGCTAGCCCTATAAATCCAAACTATTTGTGATCAGGATAACTTTTCAGATCAAAATCTCTCTCCAGATCATGAACCTATTATCAGTTGATATTAAAAACAACATTATTCCTGATGAAATATAGTATAAAGGAACATACCCTGATGAAGAAATTGATTATGATCTGTATGACCCTCAATATTCTGCTCATCTTCATAACTTGCAGATGCAGTACAAAAACAAAAAGCTTAAACAGATAATTTTGGGCTTCTAGAACCACATTGGATGGAAATGATTGCAAAAGATGACTATGTGCTAGCCCTACAAGTCCAAACTATTTGTGATCAGGATAACTTGTTAGATTAAAATCTCTCTCCAAATCGTGAACCTATTGTCAGCTGATATTAATGTTGTATGAGCTTGTCATTTGTATCATCAATCATGTAAGGCTGCATTATTAAATATGCTTCAGTGCTTTTTGATGTAAGGTGTGATGTAAGCAAAAGCTTTCAAAGTAATATAAATAGAGGTTGTGTGTAATGTATCTCAAAGGAAAGGTCTCTTTAATAAAAAACATGTTTTTAAAATTTTATGTTCTTCAAGTTATCTTTACATTTTAAACTAGAAATTTTTGTTATCATCAGATAAGACATGACTCCAATAAATAACTTTAAATGCTCATAAAATTAGTCGTGCTAAGCCACTTCAACACTAATATAAGAACTAAATAGAAAAAAATAAACCTGGAATTTGCTAATTGTGCGTAATTAGAATGAGCAAATATTTAGCATTTACGGAACTTCAATGAATATTCTCAAAATAATAAATAGTTGAAAAAAAATTAATTACAAGTAAATTTATTTATTAAAATAAATGAACAAATAATAGTTAAATTTATCCTTATATTTTATTAAAAAAATTATAAACGTCATTGGCACACGACCTCTATATTGATTTTCAGTTGGCCAAACTACTTACCGTAAGCACCTTAGGAATACGAGAAAAGCACAAGATTTGTCTCTTTTTGTTCGTCCAGTGAACATCTATCAAGCATGTGTGTGACTTGCATTTATTAATTATTAAAAATTTATATTGCTATTAAAATATTTTGGTAAAAAAAAGGGATAGTTTAGTCCTAAATTACGTACAAAGATATAAATATGAGTACTCGTATATATATATATATTATATTTGGTTGATTATAGATAATACAAAATAAAATACATAAAAAATTATTTTACTCTTGATCTATATTACCATCAAATTTGACATGTTTGAGACAATAATCAGAGATTTTTTTTTACTTGGTATTAAAATCTTATTTTAGTTAATTTAAAGTGTTAACTTCTCAATCTAAAAAAATATTAAAAAAGGATTTATAATCGTATTTAATAAAAACATTCATGGCTAAGGAGATAATATAATTAAACTATAATTTACATATGATCAAAAATATTTAATAATTCCTAACATTGCATAAAACACATTAGGGTTCTCTGCATTATACACAAGAACAGGCTGCTCATTGCTGACGATAAGACTGGGGATTAAAGGTAAAATAAGGGCGTAGTGAAAGGCACTGTTGAGGCCTATTTATGAGAATGGATCTCACATTCCTCCCTCTGGCTGTGGAGGGGGGCACGTCTATATTAATTATTAAATGGCAGAAATAGAAAAAATAGGTTGCCGATAATTAATTATTAAATGTATAAACTTGTGCGACACAACAATATCAAGCTAAGAGTTTGACTGCACATAATTAAAAAAATAAAACAATTTATACATTTAAATAACATGATAAAAATGTTACACTCACATAGAAAAAATAAAGAAGTTCACCTATTAAAAATATATTTAACCCTCCTCTTCTTACGCTTAATACACATTTTTTGCCAAAATATTTGTAGCAATCTACATTAATTTACATTAAAGTACAAAGTCCTATAACAAGGTAAGAGGGACGATATATATATATATATGAAGGAAAAACACACAAGATAAAACTTTAAACTAAGAAAAATACAAGGTAAAATGGACAACTACATAAAAAATAAAAGATCAAATCTAGTAGAAAGAACTCAAATTTTGAGATTATTGAAGAAGCAAAAAACTTATTTTTGGTGAAAATACCGATGACAACATACAATAGAAATCTTAAAAAATACTTAAATTAGGAAGAAAGAGAAGAGAAGAAAGAAGATGTTTTAGCAAGGTTATCTAATTTTTAATTTTAAAGTGTTTGCTTTTTTATTTTTTCAATTCCATCATAAATATATAATTATCATTTTCCAATTATTCCTTAAAAAAACCCCTCAATATAAATGTTGTAATGGTCTTTGCCAAGTAAGTTTTGTCCCACCCAAATAATGCAATGCAATAATTGTTGGAAGTAAATAAACACTAGTAATTACCTTGGCATGTTCATCATTTTTGTTGCTCTAGTAGTGTTAAACATCCTTGACTTGGCAGATTGGCTTGAGGCACGGGGCTCGAAACCTGATTTAAAGTGTATTTTAAATTAAATTCAATAAAACTCGGTTAATCTTGTCAGATTTTTAATGACTTTGTTCCTTCCTAAACTTAATTTGAAATTAGATCAACCAAAAAAAATTATTATTTTAATAAAAATAATTAACTATATAATCGTACGAGTTAACTTGATAATCTAGTAACCCGTATTTCTGATCAAATTTTCGAGTCGGGTATAGCACTCCACTATGAACAGCAATGGAAGCGTAGGTGGAGGTGGAGGTGAGGACATTGGTGCAACGAGGGCTCAACTCCAGAGAACCAAAGACTATATCAGGTATAAATCAAAGTGCCAACAGATTCCTGTATCAGTGGGAACTAAATGGACTATGAGCCACGCAACGGATATATAGTCCTTATCCTATCCATTAAATCCTTGATTTCAATCAGAAGACAATCACAAGGGTCTCCTGCTAAATTATTTTTTTTATTGTTTTCACAACATCAAAAAGAGATTTCGTGATCTTCACCATCCTATAATCATGGATCAACATCATGGCAACCGCGCTTCTCCAAACGAGGTAACATGGGTTTAATCTTCTTGAACGAATCATCATTGGGTTTAGCTTTCTGAAGTGAAATTTCTATTGTAGAATTAAAAGAAACTGGAGTGCACGTCAGCTATGTGATCTATCAACAAAGACTCCAGTGGCAATCGATCTTGACTGCAGCAACAATGTTCCTTGCCCTTGGTATTCAGTTGGAATAATCTTTTAATGGACTCCGCATCTCAGATCTAGCTGCAACTATGCTCATGGGGGGTGTGGCTAAAGAAATTGTAGGCCCAAAGTCCTCTTGCTGCATAAACGCGTGATGGGACACTGCTTCCATTTTCATCGTCATGTTTTGCCATGATGCTTAGTTTCAGGATCATGTGCTTCTCGATCCTTGTATTTCTGTTGCCATTGCTGCTGATATTTCCTGCTACAAGGTTTGTTTTCGTTGACAAACTTCTCATTTGTATGCAATATTTCCATTTTTCCTTGCTCAATGTTTCTGTGTGGGCGTCCACATTTTACCCCAACCATGGATTTAAAAATATTCGATCAATCAACACACCATAGTTTTGTATGATCACACTAAACTCTTTTAAAATCTTGGTTAAAAAAAAGTCAAACAATTTATAGCTTTCTTTAAAGCTACTTTCTCAGAACATAACCATGAATTCATCATATATACGCAAGTGTTGTAATGTCATAAAGCCAGCCATACTTCGAGATTAAATGATAACGGACATTCAAAAGTTTGAGCATTTCAGCTAAAATTACGAGCACCTTCTACAACAACCGAGAGGCAGTTTTGGCAAAAATTGGCGATGGTGTGCGGGGTGCTGCAGAAAGAGCGCCTGCACAAAGGAATGCATGCAGTGCCTTTTCACATCACTTCTTAGACTTTGGTTTAAACATATTTTCCTTGTAGTATTGGAGTTCCCTTATGCTTTCTCTGATATCATCCAAGGCTCTATGTTTATTTTCCTTCTGAGGGGCCTTCCTCTGATCTGTACAAGTTATGTTAATTGATAAACAAACCTTTCATCACAGAAACGACATAAGAACAGGTGATAATACTCCAACTGTTTATTGATTTTAGGAAATATCAACTAGAAAAATAGAGTTTAACTCTATTAAGTGTTGACTTGTGAGACTGTCTTCACCTTCACTTCCATCTGTCTTTTGGTCTAACCTTTCCTGGAAGGTTGGAAGAGAGGAGACAAGACATCCTCCATTAAGGAGAATGCGGGGAGGGGGAGAGGGGGGTGGGGGGTTCTAGGAATTGGGAACCCCGCCGGCTTTCTAGAGTTAAGATACAATCCTGGAGAAACATGAGAGCAATGCACCTCAAACACAAAACTGAGAAAGCAAGGTGTGCATGGTACCCTCATTGACTTGCAGCAATGGTGTCGAGTTATCCCTAAGAATGATACATAACAAGCTTTCAGGATCTATGTTGTAATTTTAGACATTTACCTTGAGGATACCAGCGCATGCACAAAGCCTTGACACTGCTAACATCAACGACAACATGAGAGAAGAGACCAGCCAAATCTGGCATGTATTTCTGCGAAGGAGAATAAAAAACACTCACAAGAAGAAAAATAGAAGTCACAGAATGACTAGTAAGGAAGATATCACCCCCATTCAATATTGCAAAAATATGGGAAACTAACAGAAGAAACAGAAAACAAGGTATCACAGAAAATTGGGAGGTTAATCACTGAACATAAACAAAAACATGCATCATGCAATTGTTGACTTCATTCTTTGGAGTTAAAAGGAAAGAAAAATCCCCAAAGAAATCACCTTACATGTTAAAGTAGTGTTCCATTTATTAAAATTGCATGAATTTCCAAGAAACATACGATGGAATGTTGGATACCACATTTACTTTGAACATAAAAAATATTCCAAAAATTTCATATTCTGCCACAACTGCATTTCATTTAAAAAATTATGGGAATGAGGTTAGTGGCCTCTCCCTAAAGCATTATAAGATTGCCAAGGTCTGGGAATCTGGTTTGATACTCCTTTTTGAAAGATAAGAAACTGTGAAGCTTTAGCTGTCCAAAACTTTTCTTCCAATGTAAAGGCCTAACATCTACATTTTCTCAAAATTCCTCGAATCAATACAGTATTGGGCCCATGTCTTTGCAACCTGATCTCACCAGTCAAGTTCACCCCGAAATTAGCATTCAACAAACAAAACTAGGCCATATTCCCATAATTTATCCCTGATATTACAGGCATGCATTGATGTTTAAATACCAAGGAAACAAAATCTTGCAAAGAGAGTAGATCACAAAATGCCAACAGGTTATTTTGAATATAAATAAGACATCAAACATGAGATCAGGGTATCAAATGAAACTGAATGCATGAATATCTCCATGCACATGATCTGCATGACAACCTGACCAGCATCACTGTTAACAATATTAATGCAGCTTGTCCTCAAATGAAACCAACCACTAGTTAATCCCTTGAGCTAGAAGAACCATGCAATTCTCCAGGAACGATGCACTGTTCTAGGGGTAAAAATATATCTCATGTGTAGCAAGATAAAAAAACAGTCCAAGTAAAGTGCAATCACTAGTTAATCCCTTGATCTGGAAGAACTATGCAATTCTCCAACGACAATGCACTTTTCTAGGGGTAAAAATATTTCTCATATGAGTGTAGCAAGATAAATAAATAAATAAATAAATAAAAAACAGTCCAAGTGCAACCACTTGGACTTGTAGATTATGCAACTGCTTCAAAATTTTAGCATGCCTTTAAGATCTCAAGCCAACATTCACAACAATCATCCAAAACTAAGCATGCTAACAACTGGTGTTGGTGAACACCCATATGATGAAACAAATTGATTTTATACATAAAAACTCACTCAGAAACCAAATATTAAAGAAGTGTACTATATAAATGGTTCTTTAATACACCTTGTGGTGGGTGGGAAAGAAAATGTAAAACAGTCAGATACCTTTAAGAAAAGAAGATCCACATAAACTGAATTTCCTGCTATAAGAGGTGTGTGTGTACCAACATGTCTCTTCACAAATCCTATAACCTGCAATATTCAAGCATATAACTAGGTGCAGGAGACATGAATAAAACATTCAACTAGAATGCCATGATATAGATGTTACCTTACATGAATAAGTAAAGAGGAACATGACTTAGATTTTTTAATTAGATGTGAGCAAACACATTATACATCAAAATGAAAGGATTAGATTTTTGATAGAGTCAAAATGAAAGGAAAGAAGAACATGATTATGAATTAGATGTGAGCAATGTAGAGATTAATTGTTAAATAGGGTTTTAAGATATGTTTTTCACATAGAAGACATTATATCAATGAAAAAATGAATGAGAAGAAAAAATATGCAAAACTTTAAGAGAATAAGTTTTTAAGAGATGTTTTTCACATAGAAATCAATGAAAAAATGAATGAGAAGAAAAAATATGCAAAACTTAAGAGAATAAGTTTCTAAGAGATGTTTTTCACATAGAGGACATTTTACCCATTATCACAATGCATGAGAAAAAAAATGAAAAAAATAAAAGAAAGAGGCATCTCAAAAAAAAATCATGTGCATCAAACAAGATGAAAGATTTACATAAACTAGAAAAAAAACAAAATAGCCAAGGTTATATGCTTTTATTAATGTACATAAAAATAATATATATGATCATTTACATGCATTAAGCAAACGAGAATATTCCCAATCATGAAGAACCATTTGAAGGTCAAGATTTAGTGAAAGAGAAGTTAAGAGAACCAGTATGAACGAAGTGGGAGTTAATAGACAGAATTGTTCAATACTCTCCGAGGATTGCTTTGTGAAATACATGAGAAGTTAAGAGAACCAGTATGAACCAAGTGGAAGATAATAGACAGAATTGTTCAATACTCTCTGAGGATTGCTTTGTGAAATACATGCCAATGGAATAACAATAAAGCACACATCACAAGAGACTGTTGACTGGGAATACTTGTTAAAACAATGACTTCAACTTGATAAAGTTCTTTCATACCTGCTTTTCAGCTTCTCTTTCAGTAATTTTGCTTCCGAGAACCTTATTTGTCAAACCTAGAATGTAGTGACTTGTTATTCAAGACAACTATTGAAAATAATACGAAATCATTTCACTTTCTTATCATCAACTGTTCATACCACTAGCTGCATGATGTCTTTGACACCATTCTCCCATTCTATCTAAACATTCTTTGCTTTGATGGATAACCAAATCAGGGCCCTAAAAGAGGAGAAATTGAGGGATTACAAGATTAGGAGTAATCATACACGCATAATATTTGTTATTTAAGAGGAATAAAGGACCATGAATAAGTGCAGCATGATTAAGAGCAAATGATACAGCAGAACCATGTGTGTGTGTGTGTGTGTGTGTGTGTGTTTAAACACTTCATTATACATCAAGTTTCATGAGATCCTTTTTTTTTGGACAGGATTACTCCATTCCCATTTCCCATGCAGTACCAACCACAAGTATTATAAATAAACAAAATGATGACATCTGACTATAGTGACCAACACTCTTCTTCCTGCTTAGCTTCTCTGTAAGTCAGACCACAGTTAAAATTACAGCCAAAACAATTCCAAAAGTAACATATCAAGTTTTATGACTTGGATTATCGTTCAGAACAAATAAATCATATGTCATTTAGGTAAGGTGAAATCCACATAAACCATTGTTTTGGAGCTCTGATCCTCTGTTACATCAAATTTAAACAGCAAAATAAGCAAGGAGAAAACAAGCACTGGTTGAGCACATCTGTCTAGCTTTGTCTAAGATCATTGAGTCTATGAAATTAGGAAAGGTGGATGATAGGTGCTCAAAATCCTTGCAGTAGAGAAAGCTTCAAGACAAGGAAGAGGTTTCACAAGGATTAAATCCTACTAGCAATAGTTGAAACTTGAAAATTTCAGGAGGTTTGAGCCCTCCATTCTGCATGTACCCCACCATGATTGAAAAAAACAGTATCTGGTAGAAGAACTGAAAGTTCGTCACAGTCTCCTGCCTGAAGCTTTCATTACAAGTTTCAACAGAAAAAAAGAATAGCTAAAGCAGATTCCATAGCCAAAGACCCTGGGATTGAAGGAAATCCCAGTAGGCTAACCATCTTAGAGCATCGAAAACCTAACAGTAGAAACAAACCAAGCAATTCAAGCCCTTCATTGTTCTGCAAAACCCATTTCTCTAACATGTAAAGGAGAAACCTTGAATTAAATTGTATGATGTTTCTATACCCAAGTTATATTGTTGATAATATCCGAACCAATCATTAGTTAGCCTCGCTCCCACTAATGCATTGAATGGTTGGGAGATAACAGTAAAAATTTACTGACTAGCAGCCAGAGGATCCAGAACATTAATGAGCAAGTTAAAAAGTCAACTCCAGCAACCAAACAAGAGGTCTGAACTCTTTGCTGTCAGCACTCCACCTCTCTTGTATTCCTCCTAAATCAGAGAAGAGCATCAATTGCAAAACCCTAGCCATCATGGAGATAACCACTGTTCACGGCATATACCAAAAGACAGGTGTACAAAGATACAATGACAACGCAAAATGAGATAGTTTGTCTCTCTATATTAAAGCAAATTATGCAAATATCAGATGCGAGTACCTTCCTAATTTTACTCAACTACAAGTTACTACTGTTTGTAATAGGGTACCACCAACCAAACAAAAAGACTGACCTTCAAGAGTGGTTAGCCTCCCAAATATGATAGGCAAGAGTTAAACTGAAAAAATTATGGATAAACAATTATTGAAAAGCTGTGCATATAAAATCATCAGGTCAGTCCCAACTCTAAACCATCTTATCTGACCTAAGAGCTGAAAAGAAGTGAGGATCTAAACAAACAAAATAAGTTCCTCCACTTCCCTCTAATTAAAACATTGAATTTCTGAAGCAAAAAGTTGAAAGTTTTAAGAAAATTGCCTGCAAAATCAAGAGGTAGAGGCTAAAACTGTACTGTGTCCTCAAACACCAGCATTCACCATTTCTCAACAGGGATAGCAATAGGTAACCACAGATTTGGATAGTAGTATAACCATAACCATATGCAAATGAAAAAACAATAACCATAACCTATTCATCATTTATTGGATTTGGATTTTGAATAACCATATCCAAACCATCGGAATTCAGATATCCATGACCCATACACCTATTTATAAAAAAAAATTAATTGAATAAATCATTTTTAAATTTTTCTAGAATCAATAATTTTAACAAATTTAGTTGACTATATGTAGACAAAAGCATTATTAATATATGAACATATCATTAACAATAACAATAACCAAATAAGTTTTCTTAAAAAAAAACACACACAGATACATTCACAATATAACCAAATAAATATAAGTACATGTGTTTTCATATTGATTATACTGCAGTTAGGATTTCACGAAAACCATAATCTAAACATTGCCACGAATGTTTTTTCAGATTTTATCCAAATACTAACCACAAATATTTTTTTTTCCATAAAAAAACCACCCATTCAGATCGGGTCATTCAACTACCCGTTGGATTCGGATACTGTTCCCATCTCAGTTTCCAAACCACATCAAAAGTTTAAAACCCTGACACCGACAACTCATTCTTCTATCATTCTAGGTTTCAAATTGTCTATTTCATAACCTCCAGTTAATAGCAAAAACAGCAAATCACTTCCATAGGATAAAAACTCAAAAACAAACACAATCAAACAAAATAACAAATCGAAGCAGCAAATCAAGTATAACAGAAAAAAAAGTGTTTTAAGTTGAACAATACCTCCACTGACTTGGTCAAATAGCCATCTGTTATTATACAAGCAATCTCCAGTATTCTATCTACTTCAGTATTCAAACCTGCAACCAAAACAACTAGAAAACTATGAGCTAAAAAACACAACCCCAAATCGCGGATAATACTCAAAACCTTCAAACGCGAACAGGTACCAGTCATTTCCAAGTCAATCCACACTAGCGGCATCTTATAAACTTCTGAAGAAGACGTAACCAAATTCTCCTCATTCTGTTTCTCTTTTTCTACCACTACATTAGAGTCATTCACTTTCTTCTTGCTCTTTCCTGTTGAAAAAAAATTAAATCAACAAAAATCAATACTATAAATTAAATAGAAAAACCTTTTTGTGTCTCTCTTGTAATTGTTGCTTAATCAGATAATTATCAGAACAATTAAGTCAAAATTCTTCGAGCCTTCGGATTAACCTAGATGTAAAAGCGTGCAGTGTGTGAGTGAAAAAGAGGAGCAAAATTGTGGAGAGTACCTCTGTTGTTAGATGATTTAGACTTTGAAGAGGACGAGGAAGCGATATTTACTCGATCGTCATCGGCATCGAGTTCCAGTAGAGAGAACGAATTAGAAAGACGGCTCATTTTTATTTTTTTTCCTGCTACTGCGAATTTGAAAGCGCATGGCAAGCAAGTCGGGCTTTCCTTCATATTAAGGTAGTTTTCTTTCTTATTAAGTTAGTGATTGAGAGTGTTGTAGGGGAATTTTTTAAAGTGTTTTTATTTAAAAATATATTAAAATAATATATTTTTTATTTTAAAAAATTATTTTTAATATTAAAATATTTTTAAAATAAAAAAAAATAAAAAAATTAAAAATCACATAACACGATTTTAACCATAAAAATATATAGTCTCTAAATTATTTTGAGGTGTAAAAAGAATATTATGTCAAGTTTTAATCATGATTAATTTTATTTTTTATAAAAATATTTTGCGTGACTTTTTTTTGGTATTGGTTTAAACAAATATTTTATATAAGAATTGTGTAACATAAATAAACTTTATATTTAATTTTTAAAATTAAATTATTTTTTATAAAATATTTTTATATTATAAAATTATTTATAAAATATTTTATAAATAAATACCGATTCAAATTGTCAATTAATAATTTCAATTAACATTGTAGATAAAGTAGTAGTATAACTCCACCACCACCCATACATTATTCCATAAATTAATATTACATTTTCATCACCATCATTTGCACAATTTTCTGCCACCATCATCTCTCCACTTCTCCTCTTATCTTATTTTGTTATTATTATCTTTATCATTATATATATCATTATTATTACTTAATCACTATTATAAACTTGTAAATCTCTGTAAAAAAAGAGAGAACTAACCTAATAATTGCTTAAAAAAAACATGAGGGAACCAACCAATAAATAATTTAAAACACATTAAAAAAATACAATATTCAAACATGACCTTCCCTCTTAAGCCTCACTTAAAGAGGAGATATAAATACTTTTTTTTTTTTTCTGAGGGGTGTGAGAGAGACTTTTCTTCTTCTTTATGGCTTGTTGAAACAACCATGGTAACCCCTTTTTTTACAAATTACACCAAAAAAATCCCTTGCATGCTATCCATATAAAATAAAATAAATAATTTAACTAACAATCCTGATAGATTAAAACTCGTGAGCTAATATTTATAAATTTATAATAAATTCAAAGCATGTTAACTAAACCTAAATATAAAAAAAATAATAAAAATAACAAATCTGACATATAATGAAATTCTCATCCTAGAAATACTAGAATTTTTGTTGTCATATTTAGATATCTAAAAAGCTAGGGAATTGATTGTTGAAGTTGTTTCTCTTTTAGTTTTTTTTATTTGTTTAGAATAATTAATTGTAGCCCTAAAGAATCCTTCCTTCTTTATGTAGCTTTAAAAACATGGAAAATCTTATTGCTTTTCTTTGACATTCCTTGTAGAATTAGAAAACCCTTCAAAATAAACTAACAAAGTTATTATTAAATACCTTATGCTCTTCTTTCCTTACATAGATGAATAAAGAATTCTTGTAAAATTTTTTTTTGGAATATTAATGAATTTTTATCACATTTGAAGATTATATTGCAATCGATTAAAGATCCTTGTTACAATCAAATTATTTTATGTAACTTGATTATCGTTACTTGTAGAGATAAAAGAGAAAAAAATAAATATCATGTCAAGTTTTAATCATGACTAATTTTTTTTTTATATATAAAAATATTTTGCGTGACTTTTTTTTGGTATTGGTTTAAACAAATATTTTATATAAGAATTGTGTAACATAAATAAACTTTATATTTAATTTTTAAAATTAAATTATTTTTTATAAAATATTTTTATCTTGTAAAATTATTTATAAAATACTTTATAAATAAATACCGATTCAGATTGTCAATTAATAATTTCAATTAGCATAAAGTAGTACTATAACTCCACCACCACTCATACATTATTCCATAAATTAATATTACATTTTCATCACCATCATTTGCACAAATTTTTGCCACCATCATCTCTTCACTTCTCCTCTTATCCTATTTTGTTATTATTATCTTTATCATTACATATATCATTATCATTACTTAATTACTGCTATAACCTTATAAATCTATGTAAAAAGAGAGAGAACTAACCTAATAATTGCTTAAAAAAAACATGAGGGAACCAACCAATAAATAATTTAAAACACATTAAAAAAATACAATATTCAAACATGACCTTCCCTCTTAAGCCTCACTTAAAGAGGAGATATAAATACTTTTTTTTTTTTTCTGAGGGGTGTGAGAGAGACTTTTCTTCTTCTTTATGGCTTGTTGAAACAACCATGGTAACCCCTTTTTTTACAAATTACACCAAAAAAATCCCTTGCATGCTATCCATATAAAATAAAATAAATAGTTTAACTAACAATCCTGATAGATTAAAACTCGTGAGCTAATATTTACAAATTTATAATAAATTCAAAGCATGTTAATTAAACCTAAATATATATATAAAAAAAATAACAAATCTGACATATAATGAAATTCTCATCCTAGAAATACTAGAATTTTTGTTGTCATATTTAGATATCTAAAAAGCTAGGGAATTGATTGTTGAAGTTGTTTCTCTTTTAGTTTTTTTTATTTGTTTAGAATAATTAATTGTAGCCCTAAAGAATCCTTCCTTCTTTATGTAGCTTTAAAAACATGGAAAATCTTATTGCTTTTCTTTGACATTCCTTGTAAAATTAGAAAAATCCTCAAAATAAGCTAACAAAGTTATTATTAAATACCTTGTCCTCTTCTTTCCTTCCATAGATGAATAAAGAATTCTTGAAAAAAAAATTTTTTAGAACATTAATGAATTCTTATCACATTTGAAGATTATATTGCAATCGATTAAAGATCCTTGTAGAACTAAATTTTTTTTTAAAAATAAGATGTCACATCCTTTTAGGAAAATGATTCTTGCCAAATAGAAAATCTATGAATAAAAAGAAAGTAAATAATCAAATTTGTATATTTTATTCTGACATATATTATAAAGCCTTCTTAAACCCTGATTGATATAAACTTTTAGTCTAGTACAGAATATTATTTGAGGGAGCTTTGAGTAAATTTGCAGCCTGATTTAATAATTGAATTGAGAATTATGATTATTGCTATAAAACTAGATAATAAATATAATTACACTAGAATTTAAATTTTTTTGTTCAACCCTTTCTTATATCGTATTTGTATAGATTGGTTATGATTGAATAAAATTCTTAAGAGTAGTTCTTAAAAGTTGCAATCATCGGCATCTTTTTTAGATTATTCTGAATGAGATGAGAAAGTTATTAACAGAAAATTAATAAATCTCTTTAGTGTATGTTTTGAGAGAAGATAATAAGAGTGATCTCTTTCTCTTTTTTCTAATCTCCGTGATACTCTCCTTGTTGCAATCAAATTATTTTATGTAACCTGATTATGGTTACTTGTAGAGATAAAAGAGAAAAAAATGAAAAACTTGAAAGCTAAAGCAATGAAATCCAAAATAAATGTTGATCATTTTTTTAAAACTTATAAATTTGAAATCCTCTTAAATATTCAGATTAAACTCACTTTTAAACATTTTATAAATTTATCAAAATTTTAAAAAATCACTAAAAAGATGGGAGGCATATTTTATTTTTACTAAAAATCAATTGAAAATAATAAATGATACATAGGTTAATTTTATCTATTTTCGTATAAATGCGTTGATCTTACCAAATTGATATAATATATATATATGGTGATTTATAATATAAATTGAAGCATTTTATATCAAGAGATATTCATTAATGAACTATTGACCTATTATAGGTTGACACACACTTAAAGTGATATTGTTCATATAATAAAGATTAGTATAATATAATTTTTTCTATAGTGATTTATGTGATGAATTGAAGCATTTTAAACAAAAAAATAAATAAATTGATGAATTGGTGAGGAATGACACATATTTTTCATCTCATTAAATATAGAATATAGAATGAAAATGGTACACTTCACATAAGAAAGTCGCGGAACAAGATTTATTGATATTTGCTTTAATATTTGATAGAAAAATATTCTATTTTAGCACAAGTCTATAAGAGTCATGAGTGCAATTACTGAACCCATATCAAGCAACTTGTGAGCTCAGCCTGCGTATCCAAGCTTAGGTGGTGGGCATGAGCAGAGCACCCTAGCCCAATCCTATGAGGCATGCCTTCCCTCGTAAGCCCTAGTTTTTTCAGTACAATAACATGGCTTAATATTCATAGTTACAACAAAGATCTTAAGTCTAATTAATTTTTTTTATTAATGCATGTATAAAATTTTTTTATTTCTCATTGATGTTATAGGATAATGACTCTTCAATCCCTTTATTTAATAAAAAAATAAAATTTATATACTATAAATACTCCCTAAATTATCAAAATAAAAATTCAAGATTGAATATTAAAAAATACATCCATGTTCAACATAAAAACAATATTATTCGTAAAATTTAATGTTCTCCAATATATTTATTATTATTTTTATATAAGATTATTAACTTTATCTCACGAGTTCCCTCGAATCCTATAAAAAAGAATTTATTTTTTGTAGTTATTCAAAAATACTTATCTAGTAATATTTTTCTTTACTTTTAAATAAAAAGTTATTTCAATGAATATTTGATTAATCCATAACCAATCATCAAAATATAAATACACTGATTTAACCAAATTAAATTAATATGTAATAGAATATATAATGATTTTAATTAAAAAAGAAACTCATTCGCCGTATAAAGTAAATTGGTAGTTTTTTTTTTTAATAAATTGGGAAGTCTTGTTACTGTAAGAGTTACCATTTTTAACTCTCACTAATTAAAGAAAAAAGAAAAAAGAAAAAAGAAAAACGAAAAAGCGAAAATTGAGAAAGAAGAATGGGAAGGGGTAGAGTGGTAAAGGAGAAAGGAAAGAGTTGAGGGAAGGAATTATCAGGTGCGGATGAGATAGAATCAGATGCGGAACACCACCATCGAGGGCACGTTTCCTTTATATATAAAAAAGAAAAAAGAAAACCCACGTAGACGCTCTCCATTGCCTATTTATTTTCCAAAGCCAAGAGTCAGATTATCAAAGCACGCACCGAGAAAACTAGCCAGCAAATATCATCATCCTCTATTATTGTAACCACATTTCCAGCTATTTTCTATTCATCTCTCTCCCCGATATTTTCATTCTCTCCAGTCTCCAAACAAAAATGGCCGATCAGCTCACCGAAGACCAGATCTCCGAGTTCAAGGAAGCTTTCAGCCTATTCGATAAGGACGGCGATGGTCTCTTCTCTTAGATCTCTTCTTATTTCGTCACCTCTTTCTTTCTTAGATCTGTTTCCTCTGTTATTTTCTCGTTTTATAGCAGTTTTTCTTCTTTTTAAGCGTGATCTGTCTTCTTCTGCGTTTTATTCACATCGATTGGTCTTCTTCTTGTTTTTTTATATAATTTTTCTTTTCCTTGAGGATCTACTGTGAAATGTGCTAGGGTTTGATCGCGATCCTTTTTTTTAATATTTTGATTTGGTTCGGGTCGGATTGACCGGATTGATTGATTGCTTTTTTAGACAATTTGAAAATGGATTTTATGTGTTTTGTAGTGTAATTTTTATTTGCTGCTTTGTGTGAAATCATTTGCATTTGCATTTGCGGTAGGGATGAGACTGATGATGTATCTGTTAATTTATTGTGCTGTTTCTTTTGTGTTTGACAAATGTTGATGGATTTGAACTTTGGTAAACTTGCTTTGGCAAATCGTTGTTGGAACTGTAGGGATTTTTGTGTTTCATGATTAAAGTTGAGGTTCAAATGTTGCTAGAGAGTCGACAGGCGAAGTGGTGGAGGGTGGGCGTTACTTTATTTGATCGTTGAATTGTAGCAGCAGCCAGAGGAATAATTGCATAATGTTTGGATATCTCTTAATGCTTGTTATAGCATGTTAGGCGTTTTGTCTAAGTTTTGTGCTTATGCGGCTTTCCAAGTTTTTTGTGTTTTATAACCCCATATGTTTATGGCATTATAACGTTGCCGTGTTATTTTTTTACTAATAAAAGGTTGGAACTTAATATGCATTTGTCTGCTTTTCTTTGTATATCTTGCTGTAAATGCAGCTAGAATCCTTATTTTCGTTTATATTTATGATTGATGTGCGTTCTTTGTGGTGGATATGCATATATGTTTCCATCTTTTCACTTCAAATGATTTTTTCCCTTTCATTTTTTTGATACCACGTGCAATTTGTTGATTTTTGTGTGTCTGAGTCCTCTTTGAACACATCAACATCAGGACTTGTTTTGAATGGTATTCATTATCCGAACTTGATAAGGAGTAACAGTAGCAATATGATAATTGTTTCTGATTTTACCACAGGTTGCATCACTACTAAGGAGCTGGGGACTGTGATGCGTTCGTTGGGTCAAAATCCAACTGAGGCAGAGCTCCAGGACATGATAAATGAGGTTGATGCTGATGGGAATGGTACCATTGACTTCCCAGAGTTCCTCAACCTCATGGCCCGCAAGATGAAGGATACTGATTCTGAGGAGGAGCTCAAGGAAGCTTTCAGAGTTTTTGATAAGGACCAGAATGGCTTCATTTCTGCTGCCGAGCTGCGTCATGTTATGACAAATCTCGGGGAGAAGCTGACAGATGAGGAGGTTGATGAGATGATCCGTGAGGCTGATGTGGATGGTGATGGTCAGATCAACTACGAGGAATTTGTCAAAGTCATGATGGCCAAGTGAGGTTCACTCACCCAAAACCCAAAATCTGATGCATAAAACGAAAATGGGAAACGGGGCAGATAAGTTTGATGAGAATTCCATTTCCCCTTGTGACATCTTCATTTGGTGTCATTGGCTTCATTTGGGTTGTCTGTTCTGTTGTTTGCATTGTTTTGTGGCACTTTTCCATAATGTCTACTTGTTTGCTCTGTTTCTTGTTCAGTAGCTTGGCGTGTTAGTATCTTTTCATTGGTGTTTGACATTTTCTTTATACTTTTGGTATTATGAACCTAGATCAATTGGGAGAATTGGATGTTTTTTGTCATATGGATGACTGATTTTGTTGATATTTCAAACTTCGATGTCACTTTTCATGTATGTGGTGTTTTTGGACATTTTTCTGTGCTGTAATGTCTTCGGCCATAATTTCATGCAATCTGATGTAGTGCCGTTGCTCATCTGTTAAATTTCACAGCAACAATTGCAATGTAAAAGACAATTTAATTGCATTTGCCCCTCTCCCCTTCTCTATGGAAACAAACTTTAATGTGGCCGGGGGCCGATCTCTTAAACCATGGTTAGACAACTGCGCTAGCTTTTCAATAAGCAAAGAATGATTATCTGAAACCCCAATTCAACAATGCCTAAGATGGCATGACTCTGGAGTTTCTCGACTAGCCATTTGCTGCATTTGGCATTTCCTGGAGGTACATTTTCTACTTCAAACTAATTTTTTTTTACCTATAAGCTCCCATGAGTTTTCATTAATCTTGTCCTGAAGGTGTCTGGACAGCTAGTGCAGTTGCCTGGCCTCTCCCAATGACCATTATGGCACGCAACATTGTTCTTTGAGTCCAACCTACTGCATGTAAAAAGTCTTAATCTTTGCCTACGTGCTGGGTCGGCCTGTCATATCCCTGTTTGTATCTCTGGATTCTTGTTCTTAGAGGGTATGAAACAAGTTTGGCTTACAAGCACCCTTTTTTTTCCTAGGGCTCATGAAACAAATTCGCTAGCTCACAAAGTCACAGGACGCTGGTTAGCAGTCACCTGTAAGAGGATATTTTTGGTTCCTTCTAGCGGAATGAGGAATAACCTTTTATCTAATCGATGGCCTTGCTTTTAATGGCCGGTGATTTTTCTGACCTGCCGAGAGTCTGTCTCAAGATAAGTATCTAATTCTTTTTGAAAGATCCCCGTCGTAATTGGTTGAAAACCCTTCTCTTCGATTTTCTGTTGATTTATAAGTTAAGCCCTGGTTTGATGTTTCTTGGTGAGTGGTGGTGGAATTTTTAGTGCTTCTTTCTGCTTTGTTCCCCATCAAAAAGAAATGTTCAAAGTGAGCGTATCGATGTCCAAAACGATTCGGTTTCAAAGGGAGAATGCATTTTTTATTTTTTTAAATAGTTCATAGTTCGAATCTTCCAAGTTCAATTTCGGATTTTCGCAATCACTCAATTCCTTTTTTTTTTGGTTGGTATTTACAAAAAAGCTTTAGCTATCAAAATTTCCATCCTTTTTTGAAAATTAGCATGTTCTTGGCATCCAATATCTTTTACTTTACAAATACAAAAAATAGTAAAAGGGATCGTTAAGCTGTGATGAACTGATAATACATGCCTTTCTTTGTACTTTACTGTGAGTCATAATTTCTATACCTTGCTTGCAATGTTCTCTTCCTCATTTAAATCAACAAGTACGTGAAAACAGTTAGAACAATAAAAGGAAATGATGTCTTCAAAGATATTACTTATTAGCAATAGTTAAATTGATGCTTTTCCTTCGCGTCTTGCCCCCAAAAAGAAGCCTCATAATTTGCTTTCTTGAGTTTTTTTTTTTCCCCTCGATGAATAAAAGAGAATTCAATAATGCTCATTTCTAATTGGTGTTTGACACTAAAATAATCTTGCTATAATGTTATAGTGATTAGGGTTTCAGTTGTTACATTATCATATGCATTCAGTATCAGAATGATGTTTTTTTTTCCTGAAATAGTATCATTTTCTTTGATTTTTTTTGGTCCTAGCTGGATTTCCTTTACCTTTTTCAAAATTAGATTTTTAATCTATATTATCATAAAAAAAATTCGCCTTTTCTTTTCAATGACCCAATACAACTATACAAGAAAAAAATCATCATTATTCGTACCTCTTGTTACCATCTCCCGGAGAATTTAGTACATACTAAATACATATTAAAAGGGGTTAGACCAAAAAAAAACCTACGTATTTTCTACCCAGAATTAAAGAAGCTAATAGCTTGAATTGGTTTTATTTCCGTACAGAAAAAGAAGAATGAGAAGTGAAGATACGAAACATGTTATTAGAAAGAACTCCATCTCCAAGGAAGACAAAGATAAAGGTGCAAAGAAACGACGTAGGCGAGACAAGTTTCGAGAATGCTTGATCCTCTAGAGTTCGACCTCGTCACTCTACATGTGATTTTATTGTCGTTCATCATCAAATGCATTCTACCAATGCATATAAGCAACGCTATCAAAATAAATAAATGAATCATATTATCATATTTGATCCAGGGGTGGAATGGAACTATTTGTGGAATATATTGCCTTTTATGTATATTTCAGATTTTTTTTGAGGTAAAACATGCCAAAAAAAATAAAATAAAATTTGACACAATAGAACAATGAAGAGAAATAGCTTGGGAGAGTTTGCTCGAGAGAAAGAGAAGAAATTGTTATGAGCTCTAATTTTATAGTTGTTGCCTTGTATTATCTTTAATAATACATATGCACACATGCATTACATGTATATACAGATGTAAATAACTAACCTTAGCTAATCTTAATGGGCATTGCGTAATAGACCCAAATATAATATACACATTACTAATAATACAACAAATAACTATGTCTAAGTCTAGAATTATATTTTATCATATTGCTTCAATACTTCCTCACTCGCAAGTTAATGAGGAAGACACCACATTTAGCTTGGATTGTAGAAACATAAACTTAAATGATGAGAGAGGTTTAGTGAGAACATAAACAATCTATTCATAACATAATTAATGTTTGAATAAGCATGTCAAAGCTAACTCAATCATGTTGCACCAAATATGCATCAATGGTGAAGGGTTAAAATCAACCTTAAAGAAATTAAGGGACATTATTATTCCACCTGTCGCGCGGTGATGTCGAATGACGCACTATAAGCCTCCTAAGACGTGTTGTTGGAAAGAAAAATGGTTTTATAAAATTATAATTATAAGATTCATGAATCGCCACTTAATATTATAATTGCTTGAAAACCTATGGTCTACGAGAATTCGGGTAAGTGACTGGTTATTCAATAGATAGGAACATCGCTTCTAGTACACCCTATCTAAGCTAAGTTGTATTGTTGTTTAATTGTTATTCTAAGTCAAGTTTCTATTTGTTGGTCTTTTTTCTAAAGTCAAAGGCAAATCTCTCTTCGTAAGGAAGTCTCTACTTTATTGGGCTAAATCTTAACCATTTTAAAGTTTAAATTTTAGCACTGTATTTATTTTGTATTTTGTATTTTTAATACCTGATAACATACTCTACTGTGTAGTTTTACACTCAAAAAAATTAAAGTGTACACTAAACCCTAATATAAATAAAATGATTGGTGAAAAGTTTTTGATATTTTGGTCAAATCCTAATGGATAATTATAAAATAATTACAATATCCACCTTTTTTTTTGCATTTTAAAATGTGATAAATATGTAATTTTTTTTTGTTTTTTATATGAAAACATGGAAAAGTTTTAGGATTTGATTTTAAGCATGAAAACAAAATTTTTGTTTTTGTTTTTGAAAGAGGAAATTAATTTAATTTTTTTGATAACTTTTTTTAATTTTGAATTATTTTAGAAAAGTTTAAGAGAAAATCAGGTATTTTAATACTGGATCTGTATCTTATAATGTAAATATACAACCCAGTACTATGCAAAATTGTTGAAAAAAACATGCAAGAAAATCACAAATATTTTGAAATGACCCTTGGAAAATTTTTGGAGTTTTTATTTTTATTTTTTAATATATTATTATTATTATTTTTATTATAAATTGGGCTGGACCCGGCCTAACCATCCAGGATGGGTCAAAACAAGTCCAACTCGACCATGTCAGGTTGGGTCAACTGGCGGCCTAACAAGCCCTTCTTTTTTTTTAGGTGGGCTGGACCCGACCTAACCATATGGGCTGGGCTGGAACAGGTCTATCCCATAACCCACATGGTTGCTAGCCCAGCCTAGCATCCATATTAATTAAATTAGTCGCTACATACAAAAATAAATTTTGCATGCAGCGATTATGGGGGAAGAAAAAGAAGGAGAAGAAAGGGCAGAAGGTTGCCTGACTTGGGGATTATGGCCGTGATGAGGAGCTCTAGCTGGTGGCTCAGGAGGCATTGGTGGAAGAAATAGTGGTCGACGTTAGCTGTGGGAAGAATAAGCAAAAACTTGTAGAGGAGAGACGGAAGCTCACAATGGCTACTCCTGAGGTAAGGTGGTTGGTTGGTGGTGGTGTTGATGTCTCATAATGGTTATGAGGTCGTGATGAGTGAGGACACAACAGTGGAGGAGGAGGAGTGATTGAGATCAACAATGGAGGAGGAGAAAAAAGAGGTTGGAAAAACAAGGGTAAGGGTTGTTTTTTTCCCTTCAAACTTGGGCTTTAGATTTCTAATTAATAATTAAAAGTGTATTTTTATCAAGGTTTTATATCATCATTTTACACATGAAGGTTTTATATCATCATTTTACATTTGAAGTATCAATAACTCCTTAACTAAAGCATGTTTTATAATAACAAGTCTGATACCATAAGGTACCTTTAATTTATGATAAATATTCATCCTAAATGTAAGTCTATCACATAAATAAAATGATTGATTGATGAATTAAAGTATAGAAATTTAAAGGACAAAAAGAGGGCCAAACTTAGAAAAGAGATGCTGGTGTAGTCTAAACTAGAATACTGTTCGGTAACTAGGTTATATCTGGAGCTCTAGATCTCAGATTTAGGTCTGTTTTATATGGATGGAAAGCTAAGACATAGGCCTAAAACTTTCATGAGGAAGTCAAACTCAATTTTGCTATTTGATAGTCCAAATCTTAGCAACAACATAAAAGTCTGAATTTATCTTACAACCTAGGTACTGTTCAGTGTTCAGCCTATATCTCGTGTTCTAGAAGTCCAAATGACCTTGATGTTTTTTCTGGAAAGTTGAGACAATTTCCTAGAACTTTCATGTGGAAAGTTGGTTCAAATTCTGATGTTATCAATGACATTTTATTCAGACAAGAAGATATGGATTGTTACCAAGTCAAGATATAGCCACCCACTTAACAATTAGTTATTAAATCAATAGTTTCAAATTTTGGCCTATTGAAGGAGGTATTTGTCATACATTAAGGCATTTTGGTTTTCAGATCAAGATTATACTCTTGTTTTCTCTCTTTGTAATTTTGTAATGTTTAAGTTTTGCTTTCATTAATATCTTGTTTATGTCTTTCATTTCCTTTCCTTTACTTAGTTAACTTTTATATATTAACCATTTATAATCCAATTGAAACCTTCTTTGTGTGTGGTTTCCAATTGAGTAATAAAAAGAGTTTATACTAGACTTGTTTGAAAAACTATTAGTGGATCCTCTAACCTTGACACTTATTTTTATCATTATTTGATCCTCACATTGATCTTTCATCTCAAAGCTCTCATTAACTTTTTTTTTTTTATTATTATTACTACTATTACTACTACTATTACTACAACTACTGTTATTATTGTTATTGTTGTTATATTATTGTTGTTTATAATTTATACAATTAATCTTTATATGGTTTGACCCCGGTCTTACAGAGTTATTTATTACTTCGACACTCTTGCACTTGGGAGAAGGCATCAATCTTTTGGTCGTGTCAAGTTTTTGGCGTCCTTGGTGGGAGGTAAATTCTTGTAGAAATTATAGTATTTATTTTATTTTCTCTTTTCACTTTTCTTATATCTAACTTTGTTTGTTTTGTTTTGTTTCTTCTTCATTTTTTTCTTCTCCCTTTTATTCTATTCCTACACATGTATGAGAGTGTGGTCATGTACATTAAGTGGTAGACTTTGTAAGGTATCTTTATCATTTTCAAAAAATATGGTCGAAGAAGATAACTAGTCGCTTCATAATGAGAATAATGAGAATAACCGTGTTAAAACATTTAGAGACCACATGAATCCCACAAGAATAAGTACACCATCATGCATAGTTTCCCTCCCTGATACATCTCACTTTAATTTTAAGCCAGACATTATTCAACTTTTACCTTCTTTTCATGACCTAGATTTAGAAAATCTATACTTACATTTAGGGAAATTTGAGGAGGTCTGCAACACGTATAATGACTCAAATTGTAGCATGAACACAATCAGATTGAAGCTTTTTACTTTTTCATTAAAAGATACAGCTAAAACATGGCTGTAAAATTTAAGACTTGGATCCATTCGTACTTGAGATGAAATGCAACAACAGTTTTTAAAGAAGTTTTTCCCATCTTATAGAACTCTCATAGAACAAACTCTTTCAAAAGACAAATCACCACTTTCACTCAAAAACTAGGAGAAACATTTTACCAATGTTGGGATAGGTATCGAGACTTGCTTAGTACTTGCCCTCATCATGGTTTTGAAACATGGAGATTGGTTTCACATTTTTATGAAGGGTTAACACCTAGAGATAGGTAAATAGTTGAATTGATGTGCAATGAAACATTTTAAGATAAAGACCCTGATGAAACAATGAAGTACTTAGACTTGTTAGCTGAAAATGCTTAAAATTGAAACACCGCAGGTACTTATAAGGCACTAAGTAAAACTCAATCTCATACATCTAGTGGAGGTATGTACAATCTTAGGGAAGATCATGACCTCCAAGCCAAGTTTGCACTAGAATTAAAAAAGATTAGTCAATCAAAATCTATTCAAGATATTGTGTGTTAAATCTGTGAAACAAATAGGCACTCAACCAATGACTGTCCAATTTTATCTTCTTTTAAAAAATATCTTCATGAAGAAACCCATGTTTTAAACAATGTGCAAAGGCTCAATCATAACCCATACTTATAAACATATAACCCTAGTTGGAGAAATCATCTAAATTTCAGTTGGAAGAGTGGTAATAACAATGCACAAACTTCATAACCACCGTTTTAAACACACCATAATTTTCAAAATTCTCATCAATATGCACCTTTTTATGCTTCACCTCTTAGAAGAAATCTTGAGGAAACATTGCATACATTCATTGAAAAACAAGAGCCAATCAATACTCAACTTGTTCAAAACATGACAGATTTTAAAGATACTCTTGCAAAATTAATATCTACTCTCAGTTTCCAAGAGAAAGGTAAGTTTTTATCTCAACCATAACAAAATTCCAAGGGAAAATACAATGCAAATGCAAGTAGTTCTAGAAGCCAACACATAGATTACGTCAAAATCAGTTACTACTCTTCATAGTGGTAAGGTTATCGAAAAACTCATTCTTGAACCTTGTGAGAAAGATGATGAGTCAATCTCTGAGGGTAAGGAAGGG
>NW_011500335.1:148530-152236 GCF_000495115.2 Populus euphratica
AAGGTAAAAGTTGAATAATGTCTGGTTTAAAATTAAAATGAGATGCATCGAGAGGAAAAATTATGCATGATGGTGCACTTGTTCTTGTGGGATTCATGTGGTCTCTAAGTGTTCTAGCACGGTTATTCTCATTATTTTCATTATGAAGTGATTGATTATCTTCTTGAACATAAAGCTTATTGGGCTATTAAAGCTTTCAATTCAAACTTTGATGATGCTAGTCAACTGCGAAAATTACAAATAAATGAGCTTGAGGAAATAAGAAATGATGTATATAAAAATTCAAGAATTCATAAAGAAAGAATCAAAGAGGTTCATGACAAGAATATACTAAGAAAAACATTCAATTATTGGTAAAAATGTCTTACTTTATAATATACTAAGATCAAGATGGAGTGATCTTTTTATTATGAAACATGTGTATCCATATGGAGCTTGTGATATTGAGAATCCAAGGAATGACAATGTTTTCAAGGTAAATGAACATCGTTGAAAGTTTACTTTGATAATTTTTCAATTAAAGATGACTCTATTAAATTGAGTGATCCTGTATATAAAAATTGATTTTCTTTTTCTCACATTGTTTTCTGTTTTGTTTTGGTGAAACTTTTATTTTGCTAGTCTCTCTCACCCCAATCAAATGGTGGATAACAGTATTCCGTGACTTAAGTCAGTTCTTTTAGTTTGCCATAATAACTAATATCTGTATATATATTTGTGCAATTCTTTCCTCTTTCCCCTTTCTTTGAGTCTCTCATCTAATTCTCATTTGAAAATGGACACCACTTTTAAAAAATTAAAAAAAATATTTTCCCGCTCTGCCTCATAATACGATTACAAAAATTTACCATGCTAGATGTACAAAATTGAGGTTGTTAATGAATCATGAAATTCCTGAAGATATTCGATGGTTGATTGAAGCAAAGGTCCTATTATCAGGTGAGTCCTCCAATTCTTTCATTTTACACATGCCTGGAACAAGTAAAAACACTTTTTCCAAGAAATATCATGCAAAATGACTGAAAGTCTGTCACAGATGTGCCTGATGGACTTGTAATGCATTATGTCGTTCTTTAGGAATGGTGATTACTACTTAAAAACGTATTTTTATCAAGGTTTTATATCATCATTTTGCACTTGAAATATTAATAACTCTTTAACTAAATCATGTTTTATACTAACATATCTAATAATATAAGATATCTTTAATTTATGGTAAATATTCATTTTAAATGCAGGCTTATCACATAAATGAAAGGATTGATTGATGAGTTTAAGAACTGAAATTGAAAGGACAAAGAGATGACCAAAGTTAGAAAAGAGATGCCGGTGCAGTCCAAATCAGAACACTGTTCGGTAATTGGGTCATATCTGGAGTTGTAGATCTGGGATTTAGGTCTATTTTATATGGATGGAAAGGTAAGACATAGGTTTACAACTTTCATGGAGACCAAGATTTAAAAAGGCTATTTTCACGTCCAAATTGTAGCAACAATAAAGAAGTCCAAATATGTTCTATAGCCCGAACACTGTTTAGTGTTTAGCTCATATCTGGAGATCTAGAAATCCAAATGACCTCTATATTTTTTTTCTGGAAAGATGAGATAATTTCCTACAACTTTCATGTTTCAAGTGGTTCCAAATCTAACGTTATCGATGACGTTTTGGGCAGACAAAAAAAGATAAGGTTGTCACCAAGTCAAGAGTTGGCCACCCACTCATCAATTAGTCATCAAATCTATAGTTCCCAATTTTTGCCATGAAAGGAGGTATTTGCCATGTATTTAGGCATCTTGATCTCCATATCAAGATCATGCTTTTGCTTTCTCTCTTTGTATTTTTCTTGTATTTTTAAGTTTTATTTTCATTAATATCTTGTTTATGCCTTTCATTTCCTTTCCTTTACTTATTAACTTTTATCTTATTTATGTTCTTATTCAAATATTTTCTTGATCAAATATTTCAAAGATGTATTTCCGACAATGAGGTAAGTAGTGTCATTAAATTTTTTTACTCTAAAACATGTAGGGATCATTTTTCAATAAAAAAAGAACTGCAAAAATCTTACAAAATGAATTTTACTACCCTACCATATTCAAGAACTCACATGCATTATGCAAAACTTGTGAAAATGATCAAAAGGTGGGATTTATTTCAAAACATAGAGAGTCTTTAGATAATCTTCTATTGAATGAGTAAGTCCTACCCAAGTTATACCCACGAAATCTGAACTCACTATGATAACAAATGAGAAAAATAAGTTAATTCCAACTAGGACTATTACTGGTTGGCGCATATGCGTTGATTATATAAAACTTAATTCAATGACTAGAAAAGATCATTTTCCTTTACCTTTCATGGACCAATTCCTAGAAAGAGTTATAGGTCATGAATTTTATTGTTTCTTAGATGACTATTTAGGTTAGAAACAAATTAAAATTGCATTGAAAGATCAAGAGAAGACTATTTTCACGTGTCTATTTGGTACTTTTGTATATCAAAGGATGCCTTTTGGATTATGTAATGCACCAGTGACGTTTTAAAGATGTATGCTTAGTATATTTAGTGATATAGTTAAATATTTTCTTGATATTTTTATGAATGATTTTTCTGTTTTTGACGATTCATTTGATGATTGTTTAACTAAGTTAGAAAAGTCACTTTCTTGATTTTTCTCTTTTTAGTGATTCATTTGATGACTGTTTTAGTGAAAAATGTCACTTTATGGTAACAAATGACATTTTACTTGGTCACATTATTTCATCAAAAGGAATTGAGGTTGACAAATCTAAAATCGAGTTAATTGCTAACTTGTCAACACCAAAATCTATTAAAGATGTGAGATCATTCTTAGAACTTGCTGGTTTTTGTAGAAGGTTCATCAAAGATTTTAGTGTAATATCTAAGCCTTTAAGTAACCTTCTAACAAAGGATACTATTTTTGAATGGACTGAACATTGTGAAGAAGCCTTTGTTAAACTTAAAAACTTGCTTACTTGTGCTCCTATCATTCAACCTCCCGATTGGCCATTACCTTTTGAAATAATGTGTGATGCTAGTGATTATGCCGTGGGTGTTGTTTTGGGATAAAGAAAAGATAAGAAATCTTATGTGATTTACTATGCAAGTAAAACTTTAAATAATGCTCAAATGAATTATACTACCACTGAAAAAGAATTGCTTGCAACAATATTTGCATGTGAAAAATTTAAATCTTATCTTGTTGGCTCACCTGTTGTTGTTTTTAGTGATCATGCAGCATTGAAATATCTTCTTTCTAAGAAAGATTCCAAGGCTAGATTGGTGCGGTGGATTTTATTACTTCAAGAATTTGATATCACAATCAAAGATAAGAAAGGCAGCGAAAATGTTGTCGCAGATCACTTGTCAAGATTGACAACAGATTCGAAAACTGACATCACACCAATCGATGACTACTTTCCTGATGAATCTTTACTTTCTGTCTCTACAATGCCTTGGTTTGCTAATATTGTCAATTTTCTTGTTTCAGGACAATTGCCAGCTCATTGGAATACCCAAGATAAAAGAAAGTTTTTGAACGAAGTGAAGAACTTTTATTGGGATGATCCTTTGAAAGAATTGGAGGACTCACTTGATAATAGGACCTTTGCTTCAACCAACCATCGAATATCTTCAGGAATTTCATGATTCATTAACAACCTCAATTTTGTACATCTAGCATGGT
>NW_011500335.1:152925-182208 GCF_000495115.2 Populus euphratica
GACAGATTCGGGCTTCTTTGTTGTTGCTATAATTTGGACTTGAAAATGACCTTTTTAGATCTTGGGCTCCATATGAAAGTTGTAGGCCTATGTCTTACCTTTCCAGCCATATAAGTTATACCTAAATCTGAGATCTATAGCTCAAGATATGACCCAATTACCGAACAGTGTTTCGGTTTAGCGAAATAGCGAACACTGACAAACCTGAAACACACTGAAACAAAAATAAGAAATAACAAAACACAATAATAAAACCAAAAGACACAAAAATTCACAAATGAAGGCTCAAATCCAATCTAAGCTTTTTACGGCTTTCCTTAGTTGACCAATTTATGCGACTCATGGAAGGATCAATTACAGGAATGAAAAATTGTAGTTGGTCAATCAATTGTTCAGTAGCAGCAGCAGAGATTATGATTTGTCGTGCATAAGATGTTAGAAATTCCTGTTCCACAACATGTTCAAGAAAAGACAACAACTTATCATAATAACCATTAACATTTAACAAACCTATGGGTTTATGGTGAATGTGCAGTTGCGCCCAAGAGGAAATATGAAAGATCTCTTCCAATGTGCCTAGACCACCTGGTAAAGCAATGAAGGCATCAGCATGGTTAAACATTGCATTCATTCGAGCCGGCATTATGGAGACCTGAAGTTCCTCTCCAATTGTTTTTCCAATGATGTCTCCTTGTGCTAAAGCTTCGGGGACGCCCCCCAAAACTTGACTACCTCCTAAAAATACAGTTATTGACACACCTCCCATTAACCCAAGACTGCCTCCCCCATACACTAAATGAATCTTTCTCTCAGCTAGAACTTGACCAAGATGATTGGCTGATTCTAAAAACTCCTTTTCTTTCCCAGGACTAGATCCACTGAAAACACAAATATTTCTTATATGATGACCTGAGGAACTTGCCATTTCTACACACTTCTGTATTTGTTGATTGTATGGGTTGAGTAGAAATGAAAGGAAGGAAGAGAGGATTTTATAGATGAGAAATTAAAAAGCTAATCAAACCACCTATATGTAGGCCAGCTGGAGTCTCACACACACTTTCTCTCTCTTTATTTATTTCTTTAAAAAAAGAAGAAGAAGCATATGTATAGGTGGTTGTGATTGTGGCTCACATCTTCCCTTGGTTTTAAGTCTAAAGAACGGCTTAAACGCCCTCTATGGGTCGGGGATAGGCTTCCCATCTAGTTTTCTTAAAAACTAGCAAACAGGGTCTTTTTTAGTCAGATTCCCAAGACTATGTCAAGCATGATCTTTATGAAAATGGGTTCATAAGTCATGAATTGAACGATACTTATCTCGACTATGATGAGACTTAAGAGTCAATAGAAGATTATCTAAAGACTCTTTGTGTTTTGAAATAAATCCCACCTTTTGATAATTTTTACAGTTTTTGCGGAATGCATGTGACTCCTTGAATATGGTGGGCCAGTAAAATCCACTTTGTAAGATTTCTACAGTCGTCTTTTTTGACGAGAAATGATCCCCACGTGCCTTAGAGTGACAAAATTTAATGAAATTACTTACCTCATTATCGAGAAAGCATCTTTGAAATATTTGATCAGGATGATAATTGAATAAGTAAGGGTTATCCGAATAAAAGTTTTGCACGTTGCTTAAAAATTTTCTTTGGTCTTTGGTACTCTTGTGAGCTGGCAAAAATCCTGAAGCAAGAAAATTGATATTTTTAGCAAACCAAAGCACTGAACTAAGAGAAAGTAAAGATTTATCAGGAAAGTAATCATCAATTGGTGTGATGTCGGGTGTCACATCTGTTGTCACTTTTGATAAAAAATCTGCATCAACATTTCCGGTGCCTTTTTCATCCTTGACTTCCTGATTGGTCATGGCATGAGAAAATGGAAGTGCTGGCGGGGAATTAGTCTTTTCTTTGCAATGTTCAGATTCAACCCCTTCCTTACCCTTAGAGATTGACTCATCATCTTTCTCACAAGGTTCAAGAATTGGTTTTTGAATGACCTTACCATTACGAAGAGTGATGACTGATTTGACTTGATCCATGTGTTGACTTCCAAGACTACTTGCATTTGCATTGTATTGCCCCTTGGGATTTTGTTATGGTTGAGATGGAAACTTACCTTTTTCTTGAAAACTGAGAGCAGATGTGAATTTTGCAAGAGTATCTTTAAAATCTGTTATGCTTTGAGCAAGTTGAGTGTTGATAGTCTCTTGCTTTTCAATGAATGCATACAAAGTTTCCTCAAAATTTCTTCTAGGAGGTGGAGCATAAGGAGGTGCATATCCATGAGACTTTTGGAAATTATGGTGTGCTTGAAATGGTGGTTGTGAAGTTTGTGCATTGTCACTCTTCCAATTAAAATTTGGGTGATTTCTCCAACCAGGGTTGTATATTTGCGAGTATGGGTTATGATTGGGCCTTTGGAAACTATTTAAAGCATGGGCTTGTTCATGGAGACATTCCTTAAAAGAAGGCAAGGTTGGACAATTATTGGTTGAGTGTTCATTTGTTTCACATATTTGACATACAATGTTTTCAACAGATTTTAATTGACCACTCTTTTTCAATTCTAGTGCCTTAACTTTTCTAACTAAAGATGCAAACTTGGCTTGAAGGTCATGATCTTCCCTAAGGTTGTACATACCTCCACTAGATGTATGAGGTTGAGTTTTACTCGGTGCCTCATAAGTACCCGCGGTGTCCCAATTTTGAGCATTTTCAGCTAACAAGTCTAAGTACTCCATTGCTTCATCAGGGCCTTTATTTTCAAAAGTTCCATTGCACATCAATTCAACCATTTGCCTATCTCTAGGTGTTAACCCTTCATAAAAATGTGAAACCAATCTCTATGTTTCAAAACCATAATGAGGGCAAGTACTAAGTAAGTCTCGATACCTATCCCAACATTGGTAAAATGTTTCTCCTGGTTTTTGAGTGAAAGTGGTGATTTGTCTTTTGAAAGAGTTTGTTCTATGAGATGGGAAAAACTTCTTTAAAAACTGTTGTTGCATTTCATCCCAAGCACGAATGGATCCTGGTCTTAAATTTTGTAGCCATGTTTTAGCTTTATCTTTTAATGAAAAAGGAAAAAGCTTTAACCTGATGGTGTTCATGCTACAATTTAAATTATTATATGTGTTGCAGACCTCCTCAAATTCCCTTAAATGCAAGTATGGATTTTCCAATTCTAAGCCATGAAAAGAAGGTAAAAGTTGAATAATACCTGGTTTAAAATTAAAATGAGATGCATCGGGAGGAAAAACTATGCATGATGGTGCACTTGTTCTTGTGGGATTCATGTGGTCTCTAAGTGTTCTAGCACGGTTATTCTCATTATTCTCATTATGAAGTGATTGATTATCTTCTTCGGCCATATTTTCTAAAAATGATGAGGATACCCTACAAAGTTTACCACTTGATGTACGTGACCACACTCTCATGCACGTGTAGGAATATAATGATTGTCACCAAGTCAAGAGTTGGTCACCCACTCAATAATTAGTCATCAAATCAATAGTTTCAAATTTTAGCCTATAAAATGAGGCATTTTCCATGCATTTAGGCATTTTGATTTTCAGATCAAGATCATGTTCTTGGTATTTCTTTTTATATTTTTGTAATGTTTAAGTTTTGCTTTTATTAATCTCTTGTTTATACTTTTCATTTTCTTTTCTTTATGTAGTTAACTTATATCTTATTTATATTCTTATCTTATTTATTTATGTTTCTCTTCTTTCATTATGTTTAGTTATGTTTATTATGTCAAGGTGAAAATGTTAGACTAATGGTGTAAGAATAATTATAGTGTAAACTCAACATGGACTTTAATATTTAATACTAACATGTTTTGTATTTATTATCTTATTCACTTTTAATACTTTGCTTAAATAGTTAATCTAGATTTATGTTGTATAACACTTGGGACAATAAATATTTGACACTTTCATAGCCCAACCGTATAGCGTAACCGACACTTGTGCAATTAAAGGAATTGATTTGCTGTTAACATAAGTTATAATTATGAATACCTGATAACATTTACAAGTATTAGCATTATTCGAATAAGATAACTAATATAATTATGTTAACCATTTATAATCTGATTGGAATCTTCCTTGTGTGTGATTTTCAGTTGAGTAATAAAAAGAGTCTATATTATGCTTGTTTGAAATACCATTAGTGAATCCTCTAACCATGACATTTGTTTTTATTGTTTAATTTTCACATTACTCTTACATCTCAAAGTCCTCTTTAACTTCTTCTTATTATTATTTATAATTTATATAGTTAACCTTCTTGTGGTTCGACATCGATTTTGCCGAGTTATTTATTACTTCAATACTTCTGCACTTAAAAAAAGATATTAATCTTTTGATCATATTACTCTACATTATAGTATTTTTCCCCAATTCTATTCATTTCTTTGTTTATTTATGTGAAAATTATTGCTAACTTTTCAATTTTTTGCTTCAAACGCATATGGTCTTGAAAACTTGATTGCATGTCCTACGGTCATGTTAAGACCTTGCCTAGTTAATTAAGAATGCTCTTACCCACGGAAAAAGATGTTGATAAGTATTGGGGTCATATGTTTTCCTTCTTCTTCTTTTTTCGTTTCTTTAGAAAATAAAAATACAATGCTTTAGAAAATAAGTATAGGGGTCTTTTTTTGTTGATAATTAAGAATGCTCTGTCAGGGAGTTTTCCCATTCCATGCTTGGGCTTTGGATGTCTGTATCCTTGACATGAGATGATGGATGGCTACCTTGCTTTAGATCCCTTGTTAACGATGATGCATGAACCAGGCATGGAAATCTTCAATGACTATCGTGCATGATTTTTATGTTCAGAAGATCCAGTCCTCTAGCTGTGCATAATTATTGGCCAAGCCGTAAATAAAATGATTTGTGGTTGAAGAAGAATCGGTTTGTGCAAGGGTTTCTGGATCACTTCATTTTACTGTCCCATGGCTTTTCGTTAATGCTAGTCCAACTATATTTCTCGTTTCTAACGTTAAGTAGGTTGATATCTAGAAATAGGTTTATCACGGTTTCAAGAATTTCAAAGAAAAAAAAAAAGAAGAGCTTTTATGGGTCTTTAAGGCACAAACACGCTATCAAGACAAATTTTAAGGGTTTTTTTTTCTTTTTTTTTTTGTTTTGTCAAACTAACCTTAGTCGAATTTTAATTTTTTTTTCAAGTTTTGAAGATCATTTTTGCAATTAATTTTTCATTCTTTACCCTTTTATGTTTAAAAACAAGTTTATTAGATCCACATATATCTAGTCTATGTTTGAAAAACACTAAAAAAATTAATTTATTTATTTTAATACAATAAATTATGAGCATATATATAAAATATATTTTTAATATTAAAAAAATATAAAAATATATTTTAACTATAGAATAACGAGGCTTCACCCACAAAACTATGGGTTCACTTTACTATGATAGACTTGTTTTAACCAATAAACAAACTAATAATAAAAAAACAACAACAATGTCTTAGTAATATATTAGGGATAATAATACCCATCATATACATATTCAATTCTCTTATCTAAACTCTAAATATTAGTTATAATTTTTATTGATTAAAATATAAAGTAATTACTTCAAGTATTTTTTATTCATAGAAAACAAGAAGTCCATGCTCTTTTCGCAATGATCGCAATGATGTTACAACCATGCTACATTCAACATTGTACTTTACATGAGTTATTCTTTCTATTTTTCAATTCCTCTGGTCCTAATAATGTGTTACCCTTTTAATATTTTTCAAAGTTAACATGCATTTTTACTAATTGATTTAACTATGAATGTGGTGTGCTCTAAATGAGTATACAAGAAAAAATATGGAACATGAGAATTTTAAGTATTATAAAGCATCTTTGGTATCCAAAGCTATTATCCACAAAAAATAATTGATTTTCAAGACACATTTAATTTAATGGTGAAGCCTTGCATTATTTAGAAAATGCTGGATACTAATGATACTCGAGGTTGGTCGGCTTATTAGATTAATATATATATTGCTTGTTTTAATGAATTTCTTAATACATATATGTTTATAACCTAGTTTCTTGGCTTTATTATCCTCAATCCTCAAACCATATTTATAAACTATAATATTTTTTTTTATATATATTCTAGAATAATTACCTTGTGCCTGAATTGATGGCTTAGTTAATTCTTAGTTTTTTAATGGATTTTGTATTGGTAAATTTTTAAGTCAACCTAAATTATGTAATCGCGGTTACTTCTAAAAAAATATTAAACAGCTAAGTTTATTTATAAAACAAGTATCGCATCGCATGCTTACCATTAAAACCAGTAAATTCGACACTACATCTACTGAGTACATATAAGTTGAAGGATTGCTACCTTGACCAATGAACTGAAAATATCGTCAATTTCTAATGAGTGGCCTATGGCTTCACCAAATCAAACAACATGAAAATTGATAATCCATCCTTTTGGGATATGTCAATCCCAAATCTATTATTCCATTTCTTTATTAATTATCATAAAAACATTTATTAAATGTGTTGTCCTCCAACTCTTTCCATAAAAAGAAACAGTTGTGAACCACCACATTTGATCATGGACAAAAGGCAATCAAATAGTTGCCTCCACTAGGACAAGTAAACGTGCTCGTTTCATCATCATAAGCATAACTATAAGCTTCAGGACACTGCTGCTTGAAAATCTTCGAATATTGGTTAGGAGGACATTTGTCAGGTGTACCGTACTCTCCTGTGCAGCAGAACTGCGGCTGGTTAAATGCCAAACACGCGCTCTTGCAGGCAATCACAGTCCCATCTGCCCCCTTCACTGCTAAACTAGGATCACAAACAGCATTCACGTTAGCTGCACAGCTTGTAGAAGGGCAGCCAGTAGAACCTCCTTGCGGGGTTACCGAAATTGGGATGTTAAAGCCATCAACAAGGCTTATATCGTAAAAATCTTTCCCACCGTCACCTCTTAGAGTAAATTCTACCAAGGATGCTGGTGGGATCGCACCGGCTCCATTGCATTCTATGGCACCAGAGGCACAGTCAGCAGTAGCACAAACAAACTTTCCTGAGGAATCCGTTGAGCATTGTGTTCTGGCCCACAAGCGACCAGACCATGTTGCAGGGACACTTAGCGAAGATGAAGCACCTGTTGCCAATGTGAAGCCAGTTGAAGATATAGGCGGACGGCCAGCAGCCGTTAGAGTTCCTGGCCAGACTGTGTATGGACAGTTGTTTTTGACGACGAAAGTCACAGATTGAGCTCCTGCATGCGTGCAAGCTGCGCAAGATTTATTTTTGTTGATATCAATAATTAAATCTTGATCGATTCAAAGAAAATTTTAAACAGTCATGGTTCACAGGCAAACTAATTCGAAAATATTTTTATTATCAAATAAAAATACAAACAAGTTTTAAATACATCAAACTCTTGTTTCATGCTAATTTATGTGAATCTTTTTTTTTTTCATATAAAAAGAATAGGACTTGAATCTAAGACTTGGCCGTCGTTTTCTATATGGGACTAGACGTCCGTACATTATTCAATATTTAAAATCTTGCATTAATTCGCATATTTTTCTTTTATAAAAATAACATAACCAGGTTTATTTTATAATATTTTTTTTCTTTTTTGTTTTTTATCCGGAAACTCCTTCATGGATAAGTTTATTTGATTCACGAAATCCATTGAATAATGAAAAGTAATTTGTATTGCATTTGCAAACAGAAAATATATATGTAAGAGCAAGCAGAATAATCAAAGTGAATAATATGCATAATAGAGTTTTCCATGCAAGAATCTAATGCATGTAATATTGTAAAACTACTTGCCATAGAGGAAGATGACGAGGGTGAAGGTAATTATAGCAATGGGCATACGACTCTCCATTGCCGAGATGCGTCGAATTAACACTTCTTCAGTATCTTTTAAGAGATTTGAGGTAAGCAAGAAACACTCTATATTTTAAAAAGATTGTGTCTGCCACTTAATATATAGTGTTAAATTTGCAGACTAGTAAACAGCCAAACAGAGGAAAACGTGAAAATCAAGAAGAGATAAAAAAAAAAAGAAGAAGAAAAGTTTGTAACAACCATCTTCCACACGCACCATCTTATCCACGATGACATTTGACAATGAATGTCAAATTATAAAATTAAAATTTATTTATATTTATAAATAAATAAATTATAAAATTGGGTCTGTAACCTGAAGTGCGCGGAGACCGTACATGCACTGACCTGCACTCATCAACTATTTTTTAATATTATTTATATTTATTAAATTATATAATTAAAAATAAACCACCCTGATTTAAAAAAAAAAAACCCAATGAAATATACAAATGCCCTTGGTTTGAACCACAAGTGACTAACTAGATATCTCAATTAACGAGAAAGCAGACTAGTAAACAGGCAATTAGAGGAATGCCGTGCTAAACCATCACCCAATTGAATATTGAATGTAACAGTACCGGTCCCTTTTTTGAACCACAAGTGACTAACTAGGTATCTCAATTGATGAGAAAGCAGATTAGTAAACAGCCACCATTGGCAGTTCTCCTCCAGCAATGCACCGTGACGACCGCGAGACTCTTCAAAATTATCACACCGTGATGAGCGCGAGACTCTTCAAAATTGATGAGAAAGCAGACTGGTCCCTGCTTCTGGAATGAATGTAACAGGTAAAGATTTTATTAATATTTTAAACTAGTTTTATATAAAAAATAATTTTTAATTTTTAATTAAGTTATCAAAAAATTCTAAAAATTTAGATGAAATCTTTTAATATGATATTTTAATTTGGATTAAAATTTCAATTTTTTTAAAAAAAATCAGAAATTTGATGAAAAATCACAATTTGACCAATTTTACGTATGTTATTGAGCGTAATTTTTAATCCGACTATCAAATTGAGCTGAAATTTTATAAGAAATCTTGAGATATATTGAATAAAATCTATTTAAAAATTTAGGATAAACAGAGCTTAGTAGTGCTAACAAAAAAAGCTGTCAAATAAAAGCAAAATGACTCATTAAGAGTAAAATGGTTATTTGCTATTAAAAAATAAAACAAATCAGCTCTTCCTTTCTTTTATATCTTGCCGACTAGGCAGAAGCAAAATAAGAAAAGAAAGAAAAGAAAATGTTAGAGAGAAATAGAGAAAAGTAAGGGAAAAACATAAAAAAAATCCAAGGGAAAAAATAAGAAAAGTGAGATAATAACTTTGTAAATTTACAAAGTCCAACTTATAAAATATTAATCTAAGAAAGAATCAAGTGAAGAAAGGAGGAATTGAGAGAGAAAAAAATTAATTACTTTATTTTCCAGTTGACATGAAATTGTTATTTTATCCTGGTTGAAGGGTTGTTATAATATCGATTTAGATTTGATTATAACTGAATTATATTTCACAAAATATCAAAAAATGTAATTTTAATAGTGAAATTATTTTTTCTTTCATTTTAATTTTATATACTTTTAAATTTATTTTTTAATATTTTAAATAATATATTTGAATTAAAAATTTATTATTAACTTTAAAAATTTATATATATGAATTAATAATTAATCTTTAAAAAATATTTATATATTTATTTAATAGATCAGGATAGGAAAAATTCCTAGCCCAATTCCAAATCCACAAGTTCATAATAATGTTGTGTTGGTTGCGAGACATTAAAATTGTTAAAGAATTTTAATTTTTTAAATTATTTTAAATAAAAAACAATAATAAAAAAATAAAAACTAAATTTAAATTAATTCAAGAGATGCTTTAAAATTTTAAAGGTTACACATGAAAATTAAAAAGAGAGAGAAAAAAAAGTTGACACACCAAAGAGCTATCTGCCACATATGCCGCCTCTCCACAGCGGCAATTGATCAACAAATATCACTGTACATGCCACCTAAAATGTGCGGGATCGTCCACGCACTATCCTATACTCATTAACAACTTTTTTTTTATTATTTTATATTTATTAAATTATAAAATTGAAAAAAAACCATCCTTGATTTGAACCACAAGTGACTAACTAGATATCTCAATTAATGAGGAAGCAGACTAGTAAACAACCAATTAGAGGAACGCCCTGCTTCTCACGTCTAATGAAACCAATCACAGGAAAATTGATTTACACCCGACATCGTACTTTGCAAGTGTAAAAGCTATATTTCTGTGTCTATAACTATCAGGCAGACTTTTTTATGGAAATATCTTCTCAATAAATATCAAAATATTTAATATTATAATATAATATATATATTAATAAAATTTTTATTTGAATAAATTTATATTTAATTAAATGATTATCCTTACCAATAAAATAATATCTACCGCATACAATTTATTTAGTTATTTTGTATTTCAAAATATTATGAAATGGGCATCGCTTGCCTATAGTTATTTAATTAATTAAATGAAAAAAATGTTTATTAAAAAGAAAAATTAAAAAAATAACAAATAAAAATATTCGAGATATCCCAAGTCATTTTCAAAATAAGTGTAAAATCTTATAGAAAAAAATAGAAAACAATCAATGGAGCCCAATATCTAATTAAATAAATATTAAAGGATAAAACTGAAATAAACATGAGCTTAAAAAAGAAAAAAAAACCAAGCAAACTAGGATAAACCTCCTAAACCTTAGTTAATTTCTAAAATTCACAACTTATGAAATCCTATACTTGAACTTGATTAAGAAGCATAATTCTAAACTAATTTAATATTGAATAATAAAAACAGGAAAAAAAATCAATCTAAAAAAATTTTCAAAGTGAAAAAAAAGCAATAAAAAGAATGAAGCATCAAATTTGATAAGAAAAAAAACTTATAGAGGATGATATTGAAAAAAAATCAAATTACAAAATTATCTCAAATAAAAAAATAGCAATCAAAAGAATAAGAACAAAATTTGAAAGATAAAAAATATTGAAGGGGGATGAAATTATCAAAGAATTCCAATTTAATAAATTATTACAAACAAAACAAACAATGATCAAAAGAACGAGCACCAAATCTTAAGGAATAACAAATTGAAGGCATACTTTGAAATTTTGAAGGGGCTAAAGTGAGAATCAAGGAGAGACGAAAGAAAAAGAGAAAGAAAGGGTTGTCGACACCACATTGAATAACCAGTTCACTTGGTATTACCAAACGGTTGACTAGACCAACTTAAATACCAGATTTTGACAATTTAAACTTGCTGAATCTTGAACTGATACTAATCTTATATACATGTAGAGTGAAGTGTTTGAATTCATTTTAATTGTGCTATTAAGCTAAAATATAAAGATTTACATAATCAGTGAAATGAACAATTAATTCTTAGTCTTCATTATGAACAATGTAGATTAGGATTATAGACTCTGATAAGAAGTTAGTCATCAGAGAATAGTATTGTCAATTTTTAGGTCCGTTTTGGTTATGTCTTAGTCTAGGAAGATCTAACCATTACAATGCTATGATGTTTTGGTATGTGTTTCATGTTATAATGGTGGTTAACTTCATCGTTTGGATTGAATTCATTCAGATTGAGTTGGGAGAAACTTGAACCTTAATGAAACATTTGTTTAAATTAGATTAGTATAAATGAAATGAATGGAAAGTGTGGTGGCTTGATTTGTGTTTAATCATCAAAAGCATGCTAATTATGATTTAAATTGAAGAAAATCCTTAGTGCCTTTCTTTAGGCATGTTCAACTATATTATTAATAGTAGGAAAAGGGAGATATTGGTTGTCTAATTTATGTATTGGGACTTAATAATTTTATCACCCACATTTCAGCTATGGTTAGAGAGCCAAAATGATAAAATTTCAGATTGGGTTCTCACAAAAGTTGTAGGTATGGATATTATCTTTTAAACAAAATTGATCTCATATAATTTGGAGTTTTAGAACTCTAGATATAAACTGAAAATGAAAGAAGGGTCGAACTGTCTTGTACTTGATAGATTTTGTTGAGTATTATAACAAATAATTTTAGGGGTGTTAAGGGTAGAATTGGTCTTTTGATCCTTAGTAGAGTTGTAGAACCGTGTCTTACCTTTCCAAGAAGCCAAACCACACTTAAAACAGAATTCTATAACTTTACTTACGAATTAATGAGGTAGTTAAAGGAAATAACCGGAAAATAAAATTAAAATATGGTGATGAATTCATGTGAATGAGATTGCAATAGTATAAGAACACATATTGTGATAAAGTTAGAAGAGGGTACTAGTTATATCTCTTGATTCTCAAACAAAAGAGATGCTTGGAGCAGGGCTGTCAGGAGTTGATAGGACTCGATTGGTTGGGGAAACAGGTAGTTGCATCACACCTTGTCTATTCATTTTGTGTAAACTCATTGATAAATTTAAGAATTTATTCTTTTTTTGCTTCGATAAATCTTGGAATGAATATGAGTACCTTGTATATGTGTGTATCAACTATTATGATATAATTGGAATGGATACGAGTACCTTATGTACAATGATATGTATCAAACTTGTGATGATATTATTGGAATGAATAAGAGTACCTTGCGTACAATGGTATAGATCAATTAGTTAGGATAATGTTTGAATGAATATATGTACCTTGCGTAGAATGGCATGGATCAAGATAGATAGGATAATTTTTGAACGAACATGAGTACCTTGTGTGCATTGTTATGTATCAAATTAATTATGTTATTATTAGAATGAATATGATTACCTTGCATAAATTGATAGGTATTGAATTAGCCATGATAACTTTGGAATAGACGTGATTATCTTACATACTTTAATATGAATATGAATACACAATGACTAGGAGATTGGAGGAGAAATGATAGATAATTGGTCATCGTAGTATCGGTGGCTAAGGATACATTATGATGATACTTATCACAATGATAAGGGTGGCTAAGGGCATAAATTGATACTTGGCACTGTGATGAGGGTGACCAAGGTTATTCAAATGATGCTTAGTGACTGTAGTGTTTGTTACAATATATATGATGTTAATAAGAAGAAAAAATTGGTATAAATGGAAGGTTAAGAAGACATTAATTAACTATCCGAGTTTAGATAGCTAATGGTACCGAAGAGGTTCCATTGGTATTGACATTTCAGATGACATTAATTAGCTATCCAAGTTTCAATGGCTAATTATATCGATAAGTGACATGACTAAAAGATTGATGTCTTCTCCCAAATTTAGGAGTGTCGAAGTAATAAATAACTCGACAAGAACGAGGTCAAACCATAGGGAGGTTAATTGTATAAATTATAGATGATAATAATACAATAACAATAACAATAACAACAACAACAACAACAACAACAACAATCAATAACAATAACAATAACAATAACAATAATAATAATAAAGAAGGAGAAGAAGAAGATGAGAACTTTGAGATGAAATATTAATGTAAGGATTAAACAATGATAATAACAAATGTCAATGTTAGAGGTTCCACTAATGGTATATCAAACAAGTATAGTATAAACTCTTATTATTCAATTGAAACCACATACAAAGAAGGTTCTAATCAGATTATAAATTGTTAACATGATCACATTAGTTATCTTATTTGATTAATGCTAATACTTGTAAATCTCGTCAAGCATTCATGATTATAACTTATGTTAACAACAAATCAAGTTCCTTTCATAGCTCAGGTGTCGGTTATACCATACATTATGGGCTATGAAAGTGCCAAGCATTTATTGTACCAAGTGTTATACAACATAAATCAAGATTAATAATTTAACAAGCAAAGTATTAAAGAGTGAACAAGATAACAAATACAAAACATGTTAGTATCAAACATTAAAGTCCATATTAAGTTTACACTATACTTATTCTTACACCATTAGTGTAACCTTTTCACCTTGACATAACTAACTTAGCTAGACATAATGAAAGAAAGCAAAATAGATAAACAAAATAAGAACATAAAAGTTAACTAAGTAAAGGTAAACTTAACTAAACATAATGAAAGAAAGAAAAATAAATAAACAAAATAAGAACATAAATAAGATAAAAGTTAACTAAGTAAAGGAAAGGAAATGAAAGGTATAAACTTGATATTAATGAAAGCGAAGCATAAAAAATACAAAGAGAGAAAGCAAGAGCATGATCTTGATCTGGAAACCAAGATGTCTAAATGCATAGTAAATGCCTCCTTTTATAGGCCAAAATTGGGAACTATTGATTTGATGACTAATTGATGAGTGGGTAGCCAACTCTTGACTTGATGACAATCCTTATCCTCTCTTGTCTGCCCAAAACGTCATTGATAACGTTAAAATTGGAGCCACGTGAAAACATAAACGTTGTAGGAAATTATCTCAGCTTTCTTGTGTAAAACATTCAACTCATTTGGACTTCTAGAACTCCAGATATGGCCAAAATACTGAACAGTGCTTGGGCTGGAGGATAGATTCGGGCTTCTTTGTTGTTGCTACAATTTGGACTTGAAAATGGCCTTTTTAGATCTTGGGCTCCTATGAAAGTTGTAGGCCTATGGCTTACCTTTCCATCCATATAAAGTAGACCTAAATCTGAGATCTATAGCTCCAGATATAATTCAATTACCGAACAGTATTCCGGTTTGGATTGTACCGACATCTCTTTTCTAATTTTGGTAATCTTTTTGCCCTTGCAATTTAAGTTCTTAAAATCATCAATCAATCCTTTCATTTATGTGATAGGCCTGCATTTAAAATGAACATTTACCACAAATTAAAGGTATCTTATATTATTAGATATATTATTATAAAACATGCTTTAGTTAAGGAGTTATTGATACTTTAAGTGCAAAATAATGATATAAAACCTTGATAAAAATGCACTTTTAAGTACTAATCAATAAGGCACATCTAGTTTCTAGAGGTTTCACTCAGCAAGAAGGTATTGATTACTCTGAAAACTTTAGTTCTGTTATCAAACAGGTGACCATTAGATTTGTCTTCTTCATTGTTATTTTGTGTGATTGGAAAATTCATTAGCTTGATATCCATAATGCCTTAATGGTGTTCTTGATGAGGAGATCTACATGAAACAACCTCTAGGTTTTGTTAATTCTGTTCTCCCCTCTCGTGTATGTCGATTGCATAAGTCTCTATATGGTTTAAAACATGTTCTACGGGCTTAGTACACTCATCTGAATGATTTCTTGTTATTTATTGGTTTCTGTGCCTCTAAGGTGGATACCTCATTGTTTATCTTCTCTATTGGTACTGATATGTGTTATCTTCTGCTCTACATTGATAATATTTTACTTACGGGTAGTGACACAATCAAAGAGTTGATGTCTTATCCCAAGTGCAGGAGTGTCAAAGTAAAATAACCCGGCAAGACCGGGGTCGAACCACAGGGAGGTGAATTATATAAATTACAAATAAAGAAAAAGATTTAAAGAGAATAATAACAGAAAAGGAGTTGAAGAAAGTTTTGGGATGTGATATTGATGTAAGGATTAAACAATAACAAAACATATGTCAAGGTTATAGGATTCACTAATGGTATTTCAAATAAATATAATATAAACTCTTTTTATTACTCAACTAGAAACCACACACAAAGGAGGTTCTAATCGGATGATTTCTCGTTATTAGCTCATTATAAATTACTAACATGATCATATTAATTATCTTATATAAGTAATACCATACTTATAAATATCATCAAGCATTCATGTTGCTAGTTTATGTTAACAACAAATCAAGTTTCTATCATAATAACGATTTCGGCCGAAAACTATGAAAGATCAAGCATTTGATGTACCAAATATTATACAACACAAATCTAAATTAAACATTTAATAAGCAAGGTATTAAGAATTAGTAAGATAAAAAGATAAAACATGTTAATAACAATCTTTCTTGGATATAAACATTTAAAGCTCATGTTGAGTTTATATTATACCTATTCTAACACCATTAGAGAAACCTTTTCACCTTGACATAATTAACTTAGCTAAACATTAAGAAGGAGAAAAACACAAATAAACAATATAAGAACATAAACATAATATAAGCTAACTAAGTATAGGAAAGGAAATGAAAGAGCATAAACAAGAGATTACTATAGCATAAAAGAAAACTTGAACATTACAAAGATGTAGAGAGAAAGCAAGAAGATAACTTTGATCTGAAAATTAATATGACTAAATACATGGACAATGCCTCCTTTTATAGGCTAAGTTTCAGAACTATTGATTGATTGAAGAATTGGTGGGCATCCATTGATTTGGTGGCTGGTTTTTGACATTAATGGCTGCTGGTTTTTTGATATTGTGGGCTGATTTTTGATATTGTTGGCTGGCCAAAACGTCATTGCTCATTAATGGCTGCTGGTTTTTTTGATATTGTGGGCTGATTTTTGATATTGTTGGCTGGCCAAAACGTCATTGCTCATATCAGAATTATAGCCAACTGAATTGTGGAAGCTGTGGGCAATTGTCTCAGCTTTCCATAAAAAAAAACCAGAGCTCATTTGGACTTCTAGAACTCAAGATATGAGCCAAAAATCGAATAGTGCTTGAGCTGCAGGACAGCTTCCGACGTCTTCGTTGTTGCTAAGATTTGGGCTTGAAAACGGCAGAACTGAGTCTTTGACTTCATATGAAAGTTGTAGGTCTATGTCTTACCTTTCCATCGATATAAAATGGACCTAAATCTGATATCTACAGCTCCAGATATGATCAAATTACTGAACGGTATTCGAGTTTGGAATGCACCAGCAACACTTTGCTAAGTTTGGCCTTCTTTTTATCCTTTCAATTTCAATCCTTAAACTCATCAATCAATCCTTTTATTTATGTGATAGACCTGCATTTAGGATGGACATTTACCATGAATTAAAGGTATATTATATTTTTAGACTTGCTAATATAAAACATGCTTTTGTTAGGGAATTTAATGATACTTTAGGTGCAATATGATGACATAAATCCTTAATGAGAATGCACTTTTAAGTACTAATCAGGTAGCAAGTCTCTTATGCTCTAATGCCTCATAGCTACTAAGCTTAGAATTTAAGCTTCGTGACTTGGGTTCTATTTGTTATTTTTTTGGGTATTGAAGTTTAGCCTACTGGTATGGTTCTTATGCTCCAATAGCATAAATATACATTTGATATCCTCACTCAAGCTGGTATGTTATCTTGCAAACATGTTGATACTCCTATCTCTACATCCAAAGCTACCATTCATCTAAATCCCTTGTTTTCTGATGCTACATGCTTTCATTAAATTTTGGGTGCTCTTTAATATCTCACTTTTACATGCCCAGATATTTGTTTTGTTGTTAATAGAGTCAATCAGTTTATGCATACTCTTACAGATTATCGTTGGGCTGCTGTTAAACACATATTGCGTTATTTTAGGGGTACGACATCACATGACCTACATATTACTCGCAGTTCTTCATTTGCCTTACATGGTTTTACATATGGAAATTGGGCAGACAATGTTGATGATAGAAAATATACGACGGTTATTTTGTGTTCTTTGGTTAGACATCGATTTCATGGAAATCAAGTAAGCAACATACAGTTGCTCGCTCTTCTACTAAAACTGAGTGCAAAACCTTAGCCAATGGCTTTGCTAAGGTTATTTGGTTAAGTATTTATTAACAGATCTCCAGATTTCGTTTGCTTCTGCTCCTATCATCTAGTGTGACAACCTTAGTGTTACTTATTTTTCTGAATCCTATTTTTTATGCTCGCACAAAACATGTTAAGGTTGATTATTATTTTATCCGAGATAAAGTTGCGAAGAAAGAGATTTATATTCGTTTTATTTCATCTCGGGATCAACTTGCAGATGTCTTCACTAAGCCACTTCCTACTGCTTTGTTTACTGCTTTTTAGTTTAAGCTTTGGGTTGATTCCCTACCCTCAGCTTAGACATATATAGAATGTACCTATATAAAAATTATTGTAGTCATACTCTTATGTGATAACTTCAACCATTACAATTATGTATTGCTCTACACACACACACACATATATATATATATATATAGAATGTTGGTTAACCAATAAATTAATCCTCCTAATTATTCTTAACTTTCACTAACGTATAAGTGAAGGATTGCTACCTTGACCAATGAACTGAAAATATTTAATTGATAATGAATGGCATACAGTTTTACCATATCAACGGCATGACAATTGATAATCGATCCTTTTGGGATATGTCAATCCCAAATCTATTATTCCATTTATTTATTAATTGTCATAAAAACATTTATTAAATGTGTTGTCATCCAACTCTTTCCATAAAAAGAAAGAGTTGTGAACCACGGCATTTGATCATGGACAAAAGGTAATCAAATAGTTGCCTCCACTAGGACAAGTAAACGTGCTCGATTTATCATCATAAGCATAACTATAAGCTTGAGGACACTGCTGCTTGAAAGTCATCGAATATTGGTTAGGAGGACATGTGTCAGGTGTATTATACTCTCCTGTGCAGCAGTACTGCGGCTGGTTAAATGCCAAACACGCACTCTTGCAGGCAATCACAGTCCCATCTGATCCTCTCACTGCTAAACTAGGATCACAAACAGCATTCACGTTAGCTGCACAGCTTGTAGAAGGGCAGCCAGTAGAACCTCCTTGCGGGGTTACCGAAATTGGGATGTTAAAGCCATCAACAAGGCTTATATCGTAATAATCTTTCCCACCATCACCGCTTAGAGTAACTTCTACACTGGGCCAATAACTCCCAAGTCAGTTGACTTTAGGGTACTAGGTGTTCAAACACCCCTTCGAGCTTATTTGCTTAAGTCAAGGAGGCTACGAAACCAAACTTATCTACTTCGTTTTTTTTTTTTTTATTATTATTATTATTTTTTTGTTTTTTGTTTTTGCATATTATATACTATCCCTTTCCCTTAGTTGTTACCTTTAACAAAAGAACACAAATAATGTAATAATCCAATGTGCAACCCACAATCATATGTTCGAGTATGTGTGTGAAAATGAAGGTTTAGCAATACTTGTTAGATGAGCATATAAACAGAATCTATAGATAACAATCCAAGAGTTTGTAAATCTGAATATTTCAAGAAGTATTATAATACACCTTGTTAAGAATGTTTACTAAGATGCATCTCAAGAGTCACTAAAAGTTCCTCCGTTACTCTGCCATCCTAGTAACAATAGTTTTGCAAATAAAATAAAGTTACGTAATAATAATGTTTTTTTGTTTTTTTTTTTATATCAACTACTACCCTCTCCCCCCAACCAAAACGAGACATTGTCCTCAATGTTCTAAGCAAAAAGATAGAGTGTAGAAGATATCACCTGAACAATGACTATTGACAAACCTGAAACACACTGAAACAACAAAACACAAATATTATGCTATTAATAAAACCAAAAGACACAGTTTTTCACAAACTAAGGCTCAAATCCAATGTAAGCTTTTTATGGCGTTTCATGGTTGACCAATTGAGTTGACTCATGGAGGGATCAATTACAGGGATGAAAGATTGTAGTTGGTCAATCAATTGTTCAGCAGTAGCAGCAGAAATTATGATTTGTCGTGCCGAAGATGTTAGAAATTCCTGTTCCACAGCTTGATCAAGAAAAGACAACAAATTATTATAAAAACCATTAACATTTAACAAACCTATAGGTTTATGGTGAATGTGCAGTTGGGCCCAAGAGGAAATATGAAAGATCTCTTCCAATGTACCCAGACCACCTGGTAAGGCAATGAAGGCATCGGCATGGTTAAACATTGTATTCATTCTATCAGACATTGTAGAGACCTGTAATTCCTCTCCAATTGTTTTTCCAATGATGTCCCCTTCGGCTAAAGCTTTAGGGACAACCCCCAAAACTTGACTGCCTCCTACAAATGCAGCTATTGAAACAAAAATAATTATAACAAGCATGAATAAACAAGAGGCGGTAATACCGGCCAAGCACTTTAGACAATAAATATAAGAAAAATGAATCTTTCTCTCAGCTAGTACCCGACCAAGATGATTTGCTGATTCTAAAAATTGTTTTTCTTTCCCAGGACTAGATCCACCAAAAACACAAATAGTTTTTATTTTAGAAACAGAGAAACTCGCCATTTCCACACACTTATATATATGCTGAATGAATGGGTTGAGTAGAAATGATGGAAAGGAAGAGAAGATTTTATAGATGAACAATTGAAAATGCAAAGCATACCACCTATATGTAGGCTAGCTGAAGTCTTACTCTCTCTCTCTTTCTTTTTTATTTATTTATTTATTGGTATTATTTTATTATTATAAATATATATATTAAAAAAAAAATGTATGTACAAGCAGTTGTGATTGTGGCTCACAGCTTTGCCTTGGTTTTACGTCCAAGAACGGCTTAAACGCCCTCTATGGGTCGGGGATAGGCTTCCCATCCAGTTTTCTTAGAAACTGGCAAACAGGGTCTTTTTCAGTCAGATTCCCAAGACTAAGTCGATCATGTTCTTTATGAAAATGAGGCCATAAATCATGAATTGCACAATGCACATCTCCACTAGGATGCGTCTCAAGAGTTAATAGAAGATTATCTAAAGACTCCTTACTCAGTCCATCCTTAATGAATTGTATTTTATCTTCACGGTTTATAGATACCATTCCTAAAGAATGACATTTTGTATTACAAGTCCATCTGGCACATCGGTGATAGACTTTTAGTCGTTTTGCACGACGTTTCTTTGCAAAAGTGCTTTTACCTGTCCCAGGCATGTATGAAATAAAAGAGTTGGAAGACTCACCTGATAATCGGATCTTTGCTTCAATTATCCAGCGAATATCTTCAGGAATTCCATGGTTCATTAACAACCTCAATCTTTCACACCTAGCACGGTAAATTTTTGTAATCGCATTCTGAGGCAGAGCAGGAAAATACTTTTTCAATTTTTCAAGAGTGGTGTCCATTTTTTGTTTTGTTTTTAAAGAGAAGTGCAGAAGAGATGTAAAGAAAAGAGAAGGAACAAGGAATTGAACAAATATATACAGAGATATCAATTATCATGGGAAACTGAAAGAACCGACTTAAGAGTCACGGAGTACCGTTATCCGCCATTTGACCGGGGTTGGAGAAAGACTAGCAAAACAAAAGTCACACCAAAAAGAAACACAAAAAAAATATGAGAAAAACAAAATAATCAACCTTCATATACAGGATCATTCAAACCAATGGATTCATTTTCACTAGGAAAATTATCAAAGTAAGCTTTCAAACGATGTCCATTGACCTTGAAAACATTACCATTCTTTGGATTCTCAATATCAAAGGCCCCATAAGGATATACATGTTTCACAACAAATGGACCGCTCCATCTTGATCTTAGCTTTCTAGGAAATAAATGGAGTCGAGAATTATAAAGCAAAACTTTTTGACCAACATCAAATGTTTTTCTCAAGATTCTTTTATCATGAAAGTCTTTGATTCTTGCTTTATGAATTTTTGAATTCTCATATGTATCATTTCTTATTTCTTCAAGCTCATTTATTTGTAACTTACGCAGCTGACTCGCATCATCCAGGTTTGAATTGAAAGCTTTAATAGCCCAATAAGCTTTGTATTCAAGTTCCACAGGCAAATGACAAGGTTTTCCATAAACCAACCTATAAGGTGACATACCTAATGATGTTTTAAAAGCAGTTCGATAGGCCCAAAGTGCATCATTAAGTCTTAAAGACCAGTCCTTTCGATTAGGGTTCACTGTTTTTTCCAAGATTTGTTTGATCTCCCTATTAGCAAGTTCTACTTGTCCATTTGTCTGGGGGTGATAAGGGGTGGAAACTTTGTGTGTGATTCCATATTTCTTCATTAAAGACTCAAATGGCTTGTTACAGAAATGTGTTCCACCATCACTTATCATGGCCCGAGGGATTCCAAATCGACTTAAAATGTTTTCTTTCAAAAACTTAATAACTGTTTTATGATCATTGCTACGACTTAGAATTGCTTCTATCCATTTTGAAACATAGTCTACTGCGACTAATATGTACACAAAACCAAATGATGGAGGAAATGGACCCATAAAATCTATACCCCAACAGTCAAAGATTTCTATGACAAGAATAGTGCTTAAAGGCATCATGTGACGTTTTGAAAGAGATCCTAACTTTTGACAATTTTCACAAGATTTGCAGAATGCATGCGTGTCCTTGAACATGGTGGCCCAATAAAATCCACATTGTAAGATTTTTGCGGCTGTCTTTTTTGATGAAAAATGACCTCCACATGCCTCAGAATGACAAAATTTAATGACATTACTTACCTCATTGTCAGGAATGCATCTTCGAAATATTTGATCAGGACAATATTTGAATAAATAAGGGTCATCCCAATAAAAGTTCTTCACTTCGTTCAAGAACTTTCTTTTGTCTTGAGTGCCCCAATGCGCTGGCAAATGTCCTGAAACAAAAAAATTAACAATATTAGCAAACCAAGGCATTGTAGTGACAGAAAGTAAAGATTCATCAGGAAAGTAGTCATCGATTGGCGTGATGTCAGATTTTGAATCAGTTGTCAATCTTGACAAATGATCCGCGACAACATTTTCGGTGCCTTTCTTATCCTTGATTGTGATATCGAATTCTTGAAGTAACAAAATCCACCGCACCAATCTAGCTTTAGAATCCTTCTTGGAAAGAAGATATTTCAACGCTGCATGATCGCTAAAAACAATAACAGGTGAGCCAACAAGATAAGATCTGAATTTTTCACACGCAAATACTACAGCAAGTAATTCTTTTTCAGTGGTTGTGTAATTTATTTGAGCACTATTTAAAGTTTTACTTGCATAGTAAATGACATAGGGTTTCTTATCTTTTCTTTGTCCTAAAACAGCACCCACGGCATAATCACTAGCATCACACATTATTTCAAAAGGTAATGACCAATCAGGAGGTTGAATAACAGGAGCAGATGTAAGCAGGTTTTTAAGTTTAACAAAGGCTTCTTCACAATATTCAGTCCATTCAAAAACATTATCCTTTGTTAGAAGGTTACACAATGGCTTAGATATTATACTAAAATCTTTGATAAACCTTCTATAAAAACCAGCATGTCCTAAAAATGATCTAACATTTTTAACAGATTTTGGTGTTGGCAAGTTGGCAATTAACTCAATTTTAGATTTATCAACCTCAATTCCTATTGATGAAACAATGTGACCAAGTACAATGCCGTTTGTTACCATAAAATGACATTTTTCCCAATTCAACACAAGATTCTTCTCTTCACACTTGTTCAAAACCTTTTGCAAATTAGTTAAACAAATATCAAATGAATCACCAAAAACAGAAAAATCATCCATAAATATCTCAAGAAAGCGTTCAACCATATCACTGAATATGTTAAGCATGCATCTTTGAAACGTGGCTGGTGCATTACATAATCCAAAAGGCATCCTTCGATATGCAAATGTACCAAATGGACATGTGAAAGTAGTTTTCTCTTGATCTTCAAATGCAATTTCAATTTGGTTGTAACCTGAATAACCATCTAGGAAATAATAAAATTCATGACCTGCAAATCTTTTTCTAGAATTTGATCCATGAAAGGTAAAGGAAAGTGATCTTTTCTAGTCATTGAATTAAGTTTCCTATAGTCAATGCATATACGCCAACCAGTAATAGTCCTCGTTGGAATTAACTCATTTTCTCATTTGTTATCACAGTAACTCCAGACTTTTTAGGTACAACTTGGGTAGGACTTACCCATTTGCTGTCAGAAATAGGATAAATGATTCCATTATCTAGAAGTTTAATGACTTCATTCCTTACTACTTCTTTCATATTAAGATTAAGCCTTCGTTGCATTTCTCTAGAGGGTTTAGCATTTTCCTCCAAATAAATCTTGTGTGTGCAAATCAAAGGACTAATTCCTTTTATGTCAGCTATGGTCCATCCTAATGCATTTTTGAGCATTTTAAGAGTTTGTAATAACTTACCTTCTTGATGAACATTAAGTTTGGAAGAAATTATTACCGGAAAAGTTTCATTTTCTCCCAAAAATGAGTATTTGAGATTACATGGCAATGGCTTCAAATCGGGTTTTGGTGGTTGAACACTTGAAGGTATGGACCCAATTGATCGTGGTGGCAATTCCTCAATTTTTGGTCTCCAAATATTTGCCTTTGATTCTTCCTGAAAACAAACCATTTGCAAATCTTCAGATTCATTAAACTCAGTTTCATTGGAAGAATTTTCAAATTGATCATAAATTATTTTTTCAATAAAATCTACTTCTTGTAAATCATTATCATCTCCAGGTTGCTTGCAAATGTTAAAAACATTCATTTTTAATGTCATGTTTCCAAAAGATAACTTCATCACTCCATTCCTACAATTAATCAATGCATTAGAAGTTGCAAGAAATGGACGTCCTAAAATAACAGGAATTGAATTGCATGCTTCAACAGGTTGTGTATCCAAGACAATAAAATCCACAGGAAAGATGAATTTATCAACTTGTACTAACACATCTTCAACTATTCCTCTAGGCATTTTTATAGATCTATCAGCAAGTAAAAGAGTAACAGAAGTAGGTTTTAACTCACCGAGATTTAGAGTTTGAAAAACCGAATATGGAAGTAAATTCACACTAGCTCCAAGATCAAGTAAAGCTCTGTCAATTTTATGTTCTCCAATAAAGCAAGAAATTGTAGGACAACCAGGGTCTTTATATTTCAAAGCATTATTGTTTTGAAGAATGGCACTTACTTGTTCGGCTAAGAAGGCTTTATTTTTCACATTCAATTTTCTCTTTACAGTGCATAGATCTTTCAAAAATTTAGCATAAGATGGTACCTGTTTAATAGCATCTAGCAAAGGTATATTAATCCTTACCTGTTTGAAAGTTTGAAAGATTTCAGAATTGTGATTGACTTTCCTTTGTTTGGTCATGGCATGAGGAAATGGAAGTGCTGGTGGGGAATCAGTCTCTTCCTTGCAATGATCAGGTTCAACCATTTCCTTACCCTTGGAGACTAACTCATCTTCTTTCTCACAAGGTTCAAGAATAGGTTTTTTAATAACCTTACCACTGCGGAGAGTAGTGACTGATTTGACTTGATCCAGATGTTGGCTTCCAGAACTGCTTGTACTTAAATTGTATTGCCCTTTGGGATTTTGCTGGGGTTGAGATGGAAACTTACCTTTCTCCTGAAAACTGAGAGCAGATGTGAACTTTGCAAGAGTATCTTTCAAATCAGCCATGGTTTGAGCATTTTGAGTGTTGATTGTCTCTTGCTTTTCAATGAATGCATGTAATGTTTCCTCAAGATTTCTTTTAGGAGGGGGAATATAAGGAGGTGCATATCCATGAGAATTTTGAAAATTATGTTGTGTTTGAAATGGTGGCTGTGAAGTTTGTGCATTATTGTTACCACTCTTCCAACTGAAATTTGGGTGATTTCTCCAACCAGGGTTGTACGTTTGTGAGTACGGGTTATGACTTGGTCTTTGGAAACTATTTAAAGCATTGGCTTGTTCATGGAGACATTCCTTAAAAGAAGGCAACGTGGGACAATCATTGGTTGAGTGTTCATTGGTTTCACAAATTTGACACACAATTTCTTGAACAGATTTTACTTGACCACTATTTTTTAATTCTAGTGCCTCAACTTTTCTAGCTAAAGATGCAAATTTGGCTTGGAGGTCATGATCTTCCCTAAGGCTATACATGCCTCCATTAGATGTATGAGGTTGAGTTTTACCTGGTGCCTCACAAGTACCTGTGGTGTCCCAATTTTGAGCATTTTCAGCTAGCAACTCTAGGTACTCCATTGCTTCATCAGGGTCTTTATTTTCAAAAGTTCCATTGCACATCAATTCTACCATTTGTCTATCTTTAGGTGTTAACCCTTCATAAAATTGTGAAACCAATCTCCATGTTTCAAAACCATGATGAGGACAGATATTAAGCAAGCCTTTATATCTATCCCAACATTTATAAAATGTTTCTCCTGGTTTTTGAGTAAAAGTGGTGATTTGTCTTTTGAAAGAGTTTGTTCTATGAGAATGGAAAAATTTCTTTAAAAACTGTTGTTGCATTTCATCCCAAGCATGAATGGATCCTGACTTAATATTTTGTAGCCATGTTTTAGCTTTATCTTTTAACGAAAAAGGAAAAAGCTTTAATCTGATGGTGTTCATGCTACAATTTAAGTCATTATAAGTGTTGCAAACTTCTTCAAATTCTCTTAAGTGCAAGTATGAATTTTCTAATTCTAAGCCATGAAAAGTGGGTAAAAGTTGAATAATACCTGGCTTAAAATTAAAATGAGATGCATCAGGAGGAAAAACAATACATGATGGTGCACTTGTTCTTGTTGGATTCATATGATCTCTAAGTGTTCTAACACGATTATTCTCATTATTCTTATTATGAATTGATTGGTTATCTTCTTCGGCCATGTTTTCTAAAGAAAATGAGGATTTTCTAGAAAGTCTACCACGTAATGTACGTGTCCAAACTCTCATACAAATACAAAAGAAAAGAAAAGAAAAAAAAAGAAAAAGAAAAAGAAACAACAATTAGAAAAACAAATAAAAGTGAAAATAAAATAAAATAAAATATTTAATTTATACAAGAACTTACCTCCCCGGCAACGACGCCAAAAACTTGACACGATCAAAGAGTTGATGTCTTATCCCAAGTGCAGGAGTGTCAAAGTAAAATAACCCGGCAAGACCGGGGTCGAACCACAGGGAGGTGAATTATATAAATTACAAATAAAGAAAAAGATTTAAAGAGAATAATAACAGAAAAGGAGTTGAAGAAAGTTTTGGGATGTGATATTGATGTAAGGATTAAACAATAACAAAACATATGTCAAGGTTATAGGATTCACTAATGGTATTTCAAATAAATATAATATAAACTCTTTTTATTACTCAACTAGAAACCACACACAAAGGAGGTTCTAATCGGATGATTTCTCGTTATTAGCTCATTATAAATTACTAACATGATCATATTAATTATCTTATATAAGTAATACCATACTTATAAATATCATCAAGCATTCATGTTGCTAGTTTATGTTAACAACAAATCAAGTTTCTATCATAATAACGATTTCGGCCGAAAACTATGAAAGATCAAGCATTTGATGTACCAAATATTATACAACACAAATCTAAATTAAACATTTAATAAGCAAGGTATTAAGAATTAGTAAGATAAAAAGATAAAACATGTTAATAACAATCTTTCTTGGATATAAACATTTAAAGCTCATGTTGAGTTTATATTATACCTATTCTAACACCATTAGAGAAACCTTTTCACCTTGACATAATTAACTTAGCTAAACATTAAGAAGGAGAAAAACACAAATAAACAATATAAGAACATAAACATAATATAAGCTAACTAAGTATAGGAAAGGAAATGAAAGAGCATAAACAAGAGATTACTATAGCATAAAAGAAAACTTGAACATTACAAAGATGTAGAGAGAAAGCAAGAAGATAACTTTGATCTGAAAATTAATATGACTAAATACATGGACAATGCCTCCTTTTATAGGCTAAGTTTCAGAACTATTGATTGATTGAAGAATTGGTGGGCATCCATTGATTTGGTGGCTGGTTTTTGACATTAATGGCTGCTGGTTTTTTTGATATTGTGGGCTGATTTTTGATATTGTTGGCTAGCCAAAACGTCGTTGCTCACATCAGAATTATAGCCAACTGAATTGTGGAAGCTGTGGGCAATTGTCTCAGCTTTCCATAAAAAAAAACCAGAGCTCATTTGGACTTCTAGAACTCAAGATATGAGCCAAAAATCGAATAGTGCTTGAGCTGCAGGACAGCTTCCGACGTCTTCGTTGTTGCTACGATTTGGGCTTGAAAACGGCAGAACTGAGTTTTTGACTTCATATGAAAGTTGTAGGTCTATGTCTTACCTTTCCATCGATATAAAATAGACCTAAATCTGATATCTACAGCTCCAGATATGATCAAATTACTGAACGGTGTTCGAGTTTGGAATGCACCAGCAACACTTTGCTAAGTTTGGCCTTCTTTTTATCCTTTCAATTTCAATCCTTAAACTCATCAATCAATCCTTTTATTTATGTGATAGACCTGCATTTAGGATGGACATTTACCATGAATTAAAGGTATATTATATTTTTAGACTTGCTAATATAAAACATGCTTTTGTTAGGGAATTTAATGATACTTTAGGTGCAATATGATGACATAAATCCTTAATGAGAATGCACTTTTAAGTACTAATCAGGTAGCAAGTCTCTTATGCTCTAATGCCTCATAGCTACTAAGCTTAGAATTTAAGCTTCGTGACTTGGGTTCTATTTGTTATTTTTTTGGGTATTGAAGTTTAGCCTACTGGTATGGTTCTTATGCTCCAATAGCATAAATATACATTTGATATCCTCACTCAAGCTGGTATGTTATCTTGCAAACATGTTGATACTCCTATCTCTATATCCAAAGCTACCATTCATCTAAATCCCTTGTTTTCTGATGCTACATGCTTTCATTAAATTTTGGGTGCTCTTTAATATCTCACTTTTACATGCCCAGATATTTGTTTTGTTGTTAATAGAGTCAATCAGTTTATGCATACTCTTACAGATTATCGTTGGGCTGCTGTTAAACACATATTGCGTTATTTTAGGGGTACGACATCACATGACCTACATATTACTCGCAGTTCTTCATTTGCCTTACATGGTTTTACATATGGAAATTGGGCAGACAATGTTGATGATAGAAAATATACGACGGTTATTTTGTGTTCTTTGGTTAGACATCGATTTCATGGAAATCAAGTAAGCAACATACAGTTGCTCGCTCTTCTACTAAAACTGAGTGCAAAACCTTAGCCAATGGCTTTGCTAAGGTTATTTGGCTTAAGTATTTATTAACAGATCTCCAGATTTCGTTTGCTTCTGCTCCGATCATCTAGTGTGACAACCTTAGGGTTACTTATTTTTCTGAATCCTATTTTTTATGCTCGCACAAAACATGTTAAGGTTGATTATTATTTTATCCGAGATAAAGTTGCGAAGAAAGAGATTTATATTCGTTTTATTTCATCTCGGGATCAACTTGCAGATGTCTTCACTAAGCCACTTCCTACTGCTTTGTTTACTGCTTTTTAGTTTAAGCTTTGGGTTGATTCCCTACCCTCAGCTTAAGGGGGCATATATAGAATGTACCTATATAAAAATTATTGTAGTCATACTCTTATGTGGTAACTTCAACCATTACTATTATGTATTGCTCTACATATATATATATATATATATATATA
>NW_011500335.1:182237-188506 GCF_000495115.2 Populus euphratica
ATATATATATATATATATATATATATATATATAGAATGTTGGTTAACCAATAAATTAATCCTCCTAATTATTCTTAACTTTCACTAACGTATAAGTGAAGGATTGCTACCTTGACCAATGAACTGAAAATATTTAATTGATAATGAATGGCATACAGTTTTACCATATCAACGGCATGACAATTGATAATCGATCCTTTTGGGATATGTCAATCCCAAATCTATTATTCCATTTATTTATTAATTGTCATAAAAACATTTATTAAATGTGTTGTCATCCAACTCTTTCCATAAAAAGAAAGAGTTGTGAACCACGACATTTGATCATGGACAAAAGGTAATCAAATAGTTGCCTCCACTAGGACAAGTAAACGTGCTCGATTTATCATCATAAGCATAACTATAAGCTTGAGGACACTGCTGCTTGAAAGTCATCGAATATTGGTTAGGAGGACATGTGTCAGGTGTATTATACTCTCCTGTGCAGCAGTACTGCGGCTGGTTAAATGCCAAACACGCACTCTTGCAGGCAATCACAGTCCCATCTGATCCTCTCACTGCTAAACTAGGATCACAAACAGCATTCACGTTAGCTGCACAGCTTGTAGAAGGGCAGCCAGTAGAACCTCCTTGCGGGGTTACCGAAATTGGGATGTTAAAGCCATCAACAAGGCTTATATCGTAAAAATCTTTCCCACCGTCACCTCTTAGAGTAAATTCTACCAAGGATGCTGGTGGGATCGCACCGGCTCCATTGCATTCTATGGCACCAGAGGCACAGTCAGCAGTAGCACAAACAAACTTTCCTGAGGAATCCGTTGAGCATTGTGTTCTGGCCCACAAGCGACCAGACCATGTTGCAGGGACACTTAGCGAAGATGAAGCACCTGTTGCCAATGTGAAGCCAGTTGAAGATAAAGACGGACCGCCAGCAGCCGTCAGAATTCCTGGCCAGACTGTGTATGGACAGTTGTTTGTGAAGTGGAAAGTCACAGATTGAGCTCCTGCATGCGGGCAAGCTGCGCAAGATTTATTTTTGTTGATATCAATAATTAAATCTTGGTCAGTTCAAAGATAACATAATTCAATATTTAAAATCTTGTATTAATTCACTTATTTTTGTTTTAAAAATGTAACATAACCCAGGTTTTTGTTTAATTTTTTTTTCTTTTTTGTTTTTTATCTGGAAACTCCCTCCTGGATAAGTTTATTGGATTCACGAAATCCATTGAATAATGAAAACTAATTAATATTGCATATTTAAACACAAAATATATATGTAGAATAATCAAAGTGAATAATATGCATAATAGAGTTTTCCATGCAAGAATCTAATGTATTTAATATTGTAAAACTACTTGCCATAGAGGAAGATGACGAGGGTGAAGGTAATTATAGCAATGGGCATACGACTCTCCATCGCCGAGATGCGTCGAGTTAAGACCCTTTCAGTATCTTTCAAGTGATTTGAGGTAAGCAAGAAACACTCTATATTTTAAAAATATTATGAAATGAGCAGACTTAATAAATAGTGTTAAATTTGCAGACTTGTTAAATTTGCAGACTAGTAAACAGAATTTTAGGAACGTCCTGCTTCTCACGTCAAATGAAAGCAACACCCATCTGAATATTGAATGTAACTCTGGTCCAGCAGACGAGCCGTGATGAATGTGACACTCTTCAAAATTATCACACCGTTACGAATGCGAGATTCTTCAAAATTAAAGAAAAAATAAATCTCCACTATTAATTAAAAAATTTAAAATTCAAAAATAAATACTGATTAGAGATTTACACAATGAACTAGTTAAGTCTAAGAAAAATCGATATCATTCTTATCGTATCCTTTGAAATGGAAAGTTACCTCCACGATGCATTTAAAAAAAGTTATCCCATGCATAATATTAATTATCTAAATTTATTTCTAATTTTTTTGTGATTTATTTTAATAAAAAATAGCAATTCAAAATTTATTTCGCATACAAATAATTAAACAAATCAAGAATTATCTGTGCTAATAAATATAAAAGAACCTGTTAATAATAAGTAAAGACTAAACTAGAAAAATTAAAAGATAAATATAAATTAAAATATTTGATATAGCAATACGGAGCATGTACCTAGTTGTTAATAATTGTTTTTATTTGAATAAATTTTCTATTTAATAAAATGATTGTCCATGCCAATACAACTATTTCTACCCAATAAAGTTTTTTTCTGTATTTCAAAATATTATGAAATGAGTATTACATGCTTATATTTATTGAATTAATTAAAGTATATTAAATGAAAAAATTATCTATAAAAAAAATAAAATAAAAAACAACAAATAAAAATACTCGAGATATCCCAAGTTATTTTTAAAATAAGTGAAAAATCCTATAGAAAAAAAAAAACTTATGAAAGATGATATTGTAAAACAAATCAAATTAAAAAATTATTTTAAATAAAAAAAAAAAAAAATAGGAATAAAATTTAAAAGATGAAAAGACCAAAGGGGAATGAAATTGTCAAAGAATTTCAATTTTATAAATTATTCTAAAAAAACAAACAATAATTAAAAACACAAAGACTAAATCTAGGAATAACAAATTGAAGGCATGCTTTGAAATTTTGAAGGGGCACACGTGAAAATTAAGGAGAGAAAGCGAAGAAAAAAAAAGCTGGTCGACACCAAACCAAACAACTATCTGTCACACATGCTGCCTCATCCATGACAACCTTTAGTCAACAAAAGACCCAACACCTGCCACCTGAAGTGCACGGAGACAGCCCATACACTTACCTGCACTTATCAATCATTTTTTAATATTATTTATATTTATTAAAATACAAAATTGAAAACAAACCATCCTATTTTTAAAAAAACCCGATGAAATATACAAATGTCTTTGGTTCGAACCACGATTGACTAACTAGATATCTCAATTAATATGAAAGCATAATAGTAAACAGGCAACTAGATGAACGCCTTGCTTCTCATTGCAAATTAAAGCAACATCCAATTGACCAATGAAAGAGTCTCAGTATAATTGACCAATGAAAGAGTCTTAGTATATTTGAGAATGTGAGAGGCGATTATTTTTTAAAGTAAATTTATTTTAAAATATATTTAAATAATATTTTTTTTATTTTTTAAATATTATTTTTGATATTAGCATATCAAAATAATTTAAAAATATTAATTTAAAACAAAGAAAAAACTAAAAAAAATCAATTTTTTTAAAAATTATTTTCAAAATGCAATGTCAAATAATATCTTAATTGACGAGAAAGCAAACTGGTAAACAGCCTACTAGAGGAATTGAATGAAAGCAACGGAATGCAGGAATGGGCCAGACTAGTAAACAGCCAACAGTGGCAGTTCTCCTCCAGCATGTGAAACTGAGGAGCCGTGAGGAATGCGACACTCTTCAAAATTATCCCTGCTTCCGGAACGAATGTAACTCTGGAATTATTCCAAATCCACAAGTTTGATAATGTTGGGTTGATTGTGAGACATTATTTCAAAAACTGAAAAGGGATAAAATTGTCAAAGAATTCCAATTTTACAAATTTTTTCACATAAAACAAATAATAAATAAAAAAACAGGAATCAAATTTAAAGAAATAATAAATTAAAAGCGTGCTTTGAAATTTTGAAGGGACACATGAAAATCAAGGGGAGAGAAGAAAGGAAAAAAAGAAGAAAAAAGTTTGTCGACACCAAACCGAATAACTATCTACCATACAGGCTGCCTCATCCACGATGGCCTTTGGTCAATGAATAACTTTACAATTGCCATTTAAAGTGCGGGGAGACCGCCCATACACTCATATGCACTTCTCAACCATTTTTTTAATATTATTTATATTTATTAAATTACAAAATTAAAAATAAACCATCCTGATTTAAAAAAACCCAATGAAATATACAAATGCCCTTGGTCTCAACCACAAGTCACTAACTAGATATCTCAATTAATGAGAAAGCAGAATAGTAAACAGGCAATTAGACGAACGCCTTGCTTCTCACGTCAAATGAAAGCAACACCCAATTGACTAACGAAAGATCTATATATCCCAATTAATGAGAAAGCAGAATAGTAAACAGCCTCTTAGAGGAATTGAATTTATATATCCCAATGAATGAGAAAGCAGACTAGTAAACAGCCACCGAGAGCAATTTAATTTATACATCCTAACTAAGGAGAAAGCAGACTAGTAAACAGCCTATTAGAGGAATTCAATGAAAGCAATTGAATGCAGTAAGATGGCCAGGCTAGTAAACAGCCAACAGTGGCAGTTCTTCTCCAGCATGTGAAACTAAGGATCCGTGAGGACACTATCAGAAATTCATTTGATACTAACCGATAATATACCAACAGTATTATTAACAAAGGATTTCTATTGGTAATTTGCGGTCATAATTACCGACAACATATTTTCTGTCTGTAATTCTGTTATTATATATCAGCGGACTACTTTGGTTGGTATATACCGATGGAATTACAGACGAAATATTCAAAATTTAAAAATAGGGTGGTTCATTGACGTGAAGGTTTTTGCTGGTGATTTTACAGATGGAATCACCAAGGGAATCAAACCAGCAGCTCCATATAGTGACGTGGTTGATTCACCGTCCGAATTGCCAATAGAATCATCAAGGGATTCAAACTGGAATCTCCGTACAGTGACGTCACAATTAGAATGGCTGACAAAATCACCGACAGAAACTGTCCGTCGGTAATTCTATTGGCAAAAGTTAATAGATGACCACTTTGTCAACCCTCTCCTCCCTTATTTCTCCTTCTTCTTCCCCATCCCAACTCTCCCCTACTACAAACAACTAGCCCCTACCCCCCCAAAAAAAAATCTCCCTCTTCTCAACACAAGTCATATTTCTTTAGGTTTTGTGGTCATAGCATCCGGTTCTGATTTACTAACGGAATTTATCAATTTTTGTAAGTAATTCTATCTTTTTAAATTTTAACAATTAAATGCCAATTTTATTATTTTTTTAGTACATGTATTTTGTTAGTATATGTATAGTGTCAATTGTTATTTCTCAAACAAACTTGTAGTATATGAATGTATAATTTTGTACTTTTTATGGTTTGTTTTAGATTTTATAAAATTGTATTTGTTTGTAAATTTTTGAAACTTTATTGAATTATCGAATTACATGTGTTATTTTAAAATAATTAATAGCTTGTTTAACATGTCTGTTTTAATTTTTATCAATGGTATTGCAAAGTTGTAATTTCTGTAAATTTATATGTATTAATTTATATGGAAGTTGATAATTGATAATGAATATTTAATATTTATGAGAAGTTGTAATTAGTTTGTTAGATAATCTCATAGTAAACCAATATTTTTGAAAATTTATTTTCCTAACGTAGTTAATTAATACATGTTGTTATCATAAATTTATACATGTTTGATAGAAGTCATGGATGATTGTTCATGGACGTATCAAGATTCACTCCAAGGATTGCGGAGGATGGATTATTATAACGAGGTTCAGGGTTTTACTAATTTTGCAACATCTATTCCCAGAAATTTTAGTTGAGACGGTATTAGGTATCTATGCAGGAAATGTCAAAATAAAAAGTATCTGCATCTAGATGTTATAATGATGCATCTTTTACACAAAGGGTTTACGGAGAATTACCAGTGTTGGTATACATATGGAGAAGTATTTGTTCGTAATAAGAGCATGGGAGAAAGGGTGGTTGAGTCAACTTCTAGTGCTAGCAACATGCATGAAGCAGTAACTGACAACACTAATCCTTATAGGAATATGGTTATGGATGCAATGAGAATGAATCAAGGTAATGTCAGTCAATGTCCAATTTTAGAAGAAGAACCTAATATAGATGTAGCTAGGTTTTTTGATTTGTTGAAATATTTTAACGAACCATTATGGGATGGTTGCACGAACCACAATAAATAATTGACCGTAGCATAGGTTTTCACCATTAAGTCAGATCACTGGTTGAGAGAGGCTAAGTATAACAAAATTATTTAATTGGCGAGAAGCATTTTACCTGAAGGAAACAGGCTGAAAGAAAACTTCTATGTTACGAAGTCCATGATGAAACCTTTTAGTTTAGGATACCAGAAAATTCACATGTGCCCTAACTTCTGCATGTTATACTACCTTGAAAATGTTGAGCTAATCAAGTGCATCACATGTGGGCATTCCCGTTACAAACCCAGAACTAGCAATGTTGTAACCCATTTTTGGGTCCCCGCATAATATATATATATATATATATATATATA
>NW_011500335.1:188818-191318 GCF_000495115.2 Populus euphratica
AATAATAATAATAATAATAATAATAATAGTGGTACTAATAATAATAATAATAAAGAAATAGAAGAAGAAGAAGAAGATGAGAACTTTGAGATGGAATATTAATGTAACGATTAAACAATGATAATAACAAATGTCAAGGTTAGAGGTTCCACTAATGGTATATCAAACAAGTATAGTATAAACTCTTATTATTGAATTGGAAACCACACACAAAGGAGGTTCCAATCAGATTATATATTGTTAACATGATTACATTAGTCATCTTATTCAATTAATGCTAATACTTGTAAATTTCGTCAAGCATTCATGATTATAACTTATGTTAACAACAAATCAAGTTCCTTTCATAGCTCAGGTGTCGGTTATACCATACAGTATGGGCTATGAGAGTTCCAAGTATTTGTTGTACCAAGTGTTATACAACATAAATCAAGATTAGTCATTTAACAAGCACAGTATTAAAGAGTGAACAAGATAACAAATACAAAACATGTTAGTATCAAATATTAAAGTCCATATTAAGTTTACACTATACTTATTCTTGCACCATTAGTGTAACCTTCTCACCTTGACATAACAAACTTAGCTAGACATAATGAAAGAAAGAAAAATAAATAAACAAAATAAGAACATAAATAAGATAAAAGTTAACTAAGTAAATGAAGGAAATGAAAGGCATAAACTTGATATTAATGAAAGCAAAGCATAAACATTAAAAAAAAATACAAAGAGAGAAAGCAAGAGCATGTTCTTGATCTGGAAACCAAGATGCCTAAATGCATGGCAAATGCCTTCTTTTATAGGCCAAAATTGGGAACTATTGATTTGATGACTAATTGATGAGTGGGTGACCAACTCTTGACTTGGTGAAATGGAAGTACTGGCGGGGAATCAGTCGTTTCTTTGCAATTTTCAGATTCAACCCCTTCCTTACCCTCAGAGATTGACTCATCATCTTTCTCACAAGGTTTAAGAGAGGGTTTTTCAATAACCTTACCACTGCGCAGAGTAGTGACTGATTTGACTTGATCCATGTGTTGGCTTCCGGAACCACTTGCATTTGCATTATATTGCCCTTTGGGATTTTATTGTGGTTGAGATGGAAACTTTCCTTTCTCTTGGAAACTGAGAGCAGATGTCAATTTTGCAAGAGTATCTTTAAAATCTGTCATGTTTTGAGCAAGTTGAGTATTGATTATCTCTTGATTTTCAATGAATGCATGCAATGTTTCCTCAAGATTTCTTCTAAGAGGTGGAGCATAAGAAGGTGCATATCCATGAGAATTTTGGATATTGTGGTGTGCTTGAAACGGTGGTTGTGAAGTTTGTGTATTATTGTTATCACTCTTGCAACTGAAATTTGGGTGATTTCTCCAACCAGAGTTGTATGATTGAGAGTATGGGTTGTGGTTGGCCCTTTGGAAACTGTTTAAAGCATGAGCTTGTTCATGGAGACATTCCTTAAAAGAAGGCAAAGTTGGATAGTTACTGGTTGAGTGTTCATTTGTTTCACATATTTGACACATAATGTTTTCAACAGATTTTAATTAACCACTCTTTTTCAATTCTAGTGCCTCGACTTTTCTAGCTAAAGATACAAACTTGGCTTGAAGGTCATGATTTTCCCTAAGGTTGTACATACCTCCACTAGATGTATGAGGTTGAGTTTTACTCGGTGCCTCATAAGTACCTGCAGTGTCCCAATTTTGAGCATTTTCAGCTAACAAATCTAAGTACTCCATTGCTTCATCAAGGTCTTTATCTTCAAAAGTTCCATTGCACATCAATTCAACCATTTGCCTATCTTTAGGTGTTAACCCTTCATAAAAATGTGAAATCAATCTCCATGTTTCAAAACCATGATGAGGGCAAATAGTAAGCAAGTCTCGATACCTATCCCAATATTCGTAAAATTTTTCTCCTGGTTTTTGAGTGAAAGTGGTGATTTGTCTTTTGAAAGAGTTTGTTCTATGAGATGGGAAAAACTTCTTTAAAAACTGTTGTTGCATTTCATCTCAAGCATAAATGGATCCTGGTCTCAAATTTTGTAGCCATGTTTTAGCTTTATCTTTTAATGAAAAAGAGAAAAGCTTTAATCTGATGGTGTTCATGCTACAATTTAAATTATTATATGTGTTGCAGACCTCCTCGAATTCTCTTAAATGCAAGTATGGATTTTCCAATTCTAAGCCATGAAAAGAAGGTAAAAGTTGAATAATGTCTGGTTTAAAATTAAAATGAGATGCATCGGGAGGAAAAACTATGCATGATGGTGCACTTGTTCTTGTGGCATTCATGTGGTCTCTAAGTATTCTAGCACGGTTATTCTCATTATTCTCATTATGAAGTGATTGATTACCTTCTTCGGCCATATTTTCTGAAAATGATGAGGATACCCTACAAAGTCTACCACTTGATGTACGTGACCACACTCTCATGCATGTGTAGGAATAGAATAAAAGGAAGAAGAAAACAAAAGAAGAAGAAACAAGAGAAAAGA
>NW_011504256.1:0-2715 GCF_000495115.2 Populus euphratica
TCGTGCTTGGCTTGTTTTAGTAACTTGATATGGTTTGAATACTGGGTTTTTTAGCTTAAGATCGATAGGGTTTTTACCAGTCATGAAGTGGACTGGGCTCTTTTGTATATGTTTTTCCAATCTGGTAAGCTGTTTACCGATGGTATAGAGGTTGGTATTTGTGAAATTATTTTGTTGGATAATATGTTTGGTATTTATGAGAGTATCTTTGCCAGGTAATTTGTATGGGGCTGTATCAAGTGTTTGGTCTTTGTGGGTAAGTTGTATGTTTTGTAAAGGTAGATGATCAGACTTAACTGTAGGTCCACTGGTAAGGGTCCATGTAGGAGTTTTCGAATGGGTTGTAATAGAACATGCATGGTTAATAGATGTAAACGGATATGTAATATGTTGTGTTAGTACATAATGGAATTCAAACCAATCAAAGAATAAAATTTGCACATTATGGTTTTCAATGCAAGTATAAAATTGTTTTTGAATATCATTCCTCTATTAGAGGAAGTGTTGACGTTTTTTCATATTATGATCACCATTAAAATCTCTTCTGAGAAGAGTTTTGTTTATGATCACCATTAAAAACTCATTTTGGATGTTTTTAGTAACAGCTGAAAAGCTTGGTGAATTTGAAGGAGATGATATGTTTGTAGTATAGTCTGTATTTTGGAAACTAGTAGAAGGGATATCAGATGTAGATTTTCTAAGAGGGTTTGCATGATAAGGGATATTGATAATAGAAGGAATTTTGGAAATTCTATCCAGATTTATTGTACTAAAAGAGAAAGAGGCTTCTGAGAATCTGGAACTTGTATAGTGTCAATGGAAAGATAATTTGATTTTGTCATCTGTGTACTAGGTAATATTTTTAATTTGGACATTGGGTTGAGGTAATTCTGGTGGTACTGCATCTTTGAGGATCTAGTCTTCTAGAAGGGATATATCTTTCCATTGGATTGCTTTTGAGACTACAATGTTTGAGCGGGATAAATCTGTTTATAGAAGGAGTGTTTCTCCTTTTTGAGATTAGAATTTGTGTTTCCTAGCAAAAGCTGAGAATATGGCTTTATAGTGAATTTTGAATATGAGAGCAACAGGGATAGATCCTTCAAACATGTCATAATTATGAGTCTTTATTTGTAGTAGCATACTTTGTAAATTCTTTTTTTTTTTTATCTTTGAGGGATATGGTTATGTTTGGATAACAGTCAAATGATACTGGACCACTGCAAAGTCTAGACTCAATAGAGTTGAGGAGGGAGTCTTGGAAGTTTTGAAATCTAGCATCTTGAAGGATGATATGACTAAAAGATTGATATCTTCTCCTAAATGCAGGAGTGTTAAAATAATAAATAACCTGGCAAGACTGGGGTCAAACTATAGGGAGGTTAATTGTATAAATTATAGATAACAATAATACAACAACAACAACAACAACAACAATAACAATAATAGTAATAGTAATAGTAATACTAGTAATAGTAATACTAGTAATAATAATAACAGTAATAATAATAATAGTAATAGAAGAAGAAGAAGAAGAAGAAGAAGAAGAAGAAGAAGAAGAAGAAGAAGAAGAAGAAGAAGAAGAAGAAGAAGAAGAAGAAGAAGAAGAAGAAGAAGAAGAAGAAGTTGATCAAAACTTTGAGATGAAAAATCAACGTACGAATTAAACAATAATAACAACAAATATCAAAGTTAGAGGATCCACTAATGGTATGTCAAACAAGTATAGTATAAACTCTTATTATTCAATTGAAAACCACACACAAAGGAGGTTGCAATCAGATTATAAATTGTCAACATGATTGCATTAGTTATCTTATCTTATTCAATTAATGCTAATATTTGTAAATCTCGTTAGACATTCATGATTATAACTTATGTTAACAACAAATCAAGTTCCTTTTATAGCTTAGGTATTGGTTATACCATATAGTATGAGCTATGAATGTGCCAAGCATTTGTTGTACCAAGTGTTATACAACATAAATCTAGATTAGTCATTTAATAAACAAAGTATTCAAGAGTGAACAAGATAACAAATATGAAACATGTTAGTATCAAACATTAAAGTCCATGTTAAGTTTACACTATATTTATTCTTACACCATTAGTATAATCTTTTCATCTTGACATAATAAAATTAACTAAACATAATGAGAGAAAGAAAAATAAATAAACAAAATAAGAACATAAATAAGATAAAAGTTAACTAAGTAAAGAAAAGGAAATGAAAGGCATGAACAAGATACTAATGAAAGCAAAACTTAAGCATTATAAAAATACAAAGAGAGAAGGCAAGAGCATGATCTTGATTTGGAGACCAAAATGTCTAAATGCATAGCAAATGCCTCCTTTTATAAGCTAAAATTGGGAACTATTGATTTGATGACTAATTGATGAGTGGGTGGCCAACTCTTGACTTGGTGTCAATTCTTATGTTCTCTTATCTACCCAAAACATCATTGATAATGTTAGAATTGGAACAATTTCAAAATAAAAGTTGTAAGAAATTGTCTCAGCTTTCTAGAAAAAAAAATAAAGGTCATTTGGATTTGTAGAACTCCAGATATGGGTCAAACATTGAACAATATTCGGGCTGCAAGACAGATTTAGACTTCTTTATTATTGCTACAATTTAGACTTGAAAATAGCCTTTTTAAATCTTGGGCTCCATGAAAGTTGTAGGCCTATGTCTTACCTTTCCATCCATATAAA
>NW_011504256.1:4825-6572 GCF_000495115.2 Populus euphratica
ATGTTCTTTATGAAAATGGGTTCATAAGTCATGAATTGCATGATGCTTATCTCTAGTATGATGAGACTTAAGAGTCAATAGAATATTATCTAAATACTCTCTATGTTTTGAAATAAATTCCACCTTTTGACAATTTTCATAGGTTTTGTAGAAGGCATGTGAATCCTTGAACATGGTGGGCCAATAAAATCCATTTTGTAAGATTTTTACAGTTATTTCTTTGATGAGAAATGACTCCCACATGTCTTAGAGTGATAAAATTTAATGACATTACTTATCTTATTGTGAGGAATGCAACTTTGAAATATTTAATTAGGATAATATTTGAATAAGTGAGGGTTATCCCAATAAAAGTTTTGCACGTCGCTCAAAAACATTCTTTTGTCTTGGTTTTTTGAAAAAGCTGGCAAAAATCCTGAAGTAAGAAAATTGATATTTTTAGCAAATAAAGGCATTGAAACAAGAGAAAGTAAAGATTCAACAAGAAAGTAATCATCGATTGGTGTGATGTCAAATGCCGAATCTATTGCCAATTTTGATAAATGATCTGTGAAAACATTTCCGGTGCCTTTTTTATCCTTGATTTCTTCTTGTTTAAAAGTTTCAAAGATTTCACAATTGTGATTAACTTCCCATTGTTTAGTTATGGCATGAGGAACTAGAAGTACTGGTGGGGAATTAGTCTTTTGCTTGCAATATTGAGATTCAACCCCTTCCTTACCCTTAGAGATTAACTCATCATCTTTCTCATAAGGTTCAAAAGTGGGTTTTTCAATTACCTTACCACTACGAAGAGTGACTAATTTGACTTGATTCATGTGATGACTTCTAGAACTACTTACATTTACATTGTATTGTCCCTTGAGATTTTGCTATGATTGAAATGAAAACTTACCTTTCTCTTGAAAACTAGGAGCAAATATGAATTTTGTAAGAGTATCTTTAAAATCTGTTATGCTTTGAGCAAATTGAGTGTTGATTGTCTCTTGCTTTTCAATAAATGCATACAAAGTTTCCTCAAAATTTCTTCTAGGAGATGGAGCATAAGAAGGTGCATATCCATAAGAATTTTGGAAATTATAGTGTATTTGAAACTATGATTGTGAAGTATGTGCATTGTCACTCTTCCAACTAAAATTTAGGAAATTTATCCAATCAGGGTTGTATGTTTGCAAGTATGGGTTATGGTTGGGCTTTTGGAAACTATTTAAAGCATGGGCTTGTTCATGGAGATATTCCTTAAAAGAAGGCAAGGTTGGACAATCATTGGTTGAATGTTCATTTGTTTCATATATTTGATACACAATGTTTTGAACAAATTTTAATTAACTATACTTTTTCAATTCCATTACCTCAACTTTTCTAGCTAAAGATGTGATTAGTACTTAAATTTGTATTTTTATCAAGGTTTTATATTATCATTTTGCACTTGAAGTATCAATAACTCCTTAACTAGAGCATCTTTTATAATAATATATCTAATAATATAAGATACCTATAATTTCTGGTAAATGTCTATTTTTAATGCAGGCCTATCACATAAATGAAAGGATTGATTGATGACTTTAAGAACTTAAATTGCAAGGATAAAGAGATGGCCAAACTTAGAAAAGAGATGTTGGTGCAATCCAAACCAGAACACTATTCGGTAATTGGGTCATATCTAGAGATATATATCTCAGATTTAGGTCCAATTTATATGGATGGAAAGGTAAGACATAGGCCTACAACTTTCATATGGAGCCCA
>NW_011504263.1:0-2826 GCF_000495115.2 Populus euphratica
TGTCAAAGAAGTAATTGCTGATGAATAAATGATTAGCTTCAGCTAATGGCATCCTAAATAGACGGTTAGGATGAACAGATGATTAGCTTTGGAAAATAGCATCCTAAATGGATGGCTGGGATGAATAAATGATTAGCTTTGGCTAAAAGCATTCGAATGGATGACTAGGATGAATAAAATATTACCTTTGGCTAATGGCATTCGATATAAATGACCAAGTTGTGTTAATGATTAATTTTGATTAATGGCATCCAAGATAGATAACTGGGTTGTAATTGTTGATTAGCTTTGGCTACTAGCATCCGAGATGGATGACTGGGTTATGTTGATGATTAGCTTTGAATAATAGCATCCAAGATGGATGACCAACTAATGGCATCCGAGATGGATGATCAAGTTGTATTGATGTTTAGCTTCGGCTAATGGTATCCAAGATGGATAACCGAGTTGTGATTGTTGATTAGCTTCAGCTAATGGCATCTGAGAAGGATGAATGAGTTATGATTGTTGATTAGTGACATGACCAAAAGATTGATGTCTTCTTCCAATTGCAAGAGTGTCAAAGTAATAAATAACTTGGCAAGACCGGGATCAAACCATAAGGAGGTTAATTGTATAAATTATAAACAACAATAATACAACAACAACAACAATAATAAAGAAAAGAAGAAGAAGAAGAAGAAGAAGTTGATGAGAACTTTGAAAGCAAGGTCAATGTAAGGATCAAACAATGATAAAAATAAATGTCATGGTTAGAGGATCCAATAATGGTATTTCAAACAAGTATAATATAAACTCATTTTATTACTCAATTGGAAACCACATACAAAGAATACAATCGGATTATAAATGGTTAACATGATTATATTAATTATCTTATTTGAATAATGTTAATACTTGTAAATATTGTTAGACATTCATGATTATAACTTATGTTAACAGTAAATCAAGTTCCTTTCATAGCACAAACGTCAGTTACGCCATACAGTTAGGCTATAAAAGTGTCAAGTATTTGTTGTACCAAGTGTTATACAACATAAATCTAGATTAATCATTTAACAAGTGAAGTATTAAGAGTGAACAAGATAACAAACACAAAACATGTTAGTATCAAACATTAAAGTCCATGTTAAGTTTACACTATAATTATTCTTACACCATAAGTGTAACCTTTTCACCTTGAGATAATAAACTTAGCTAAGCATAATGAAAGAGAAAAACATAAATAAACAAGATAAGAACATAAATAATATAAAAGTTAACTAAGTAAATGAAAGAAAATGAAAGGTATAAACAAGATATTAATGAAACCAAAACTTAAGCATTACAAAAATACAAAGAGAGAAAGCAAGAGCATCATCTTGATTTGAAATTCAAGATGCCTAAATGCATGGAAAATGCCTATCCTAGTCGCACCAGTTAACACATCAACGATCACAACGATCACATTTGTATTTAATAATCAAATAACTCGTCACTTTACATTTTCTAAAAATACACATGTTCACATTCAAGTGTTCCACGTATTACATAATCATATAATGAGATTGTTATAAGCATTTACATCATTTATGACATAGGAGTTTGTTGCAAAAAATAAATAGTGAAACTACTTCATTAGTGACGTAGAATTTCATAGCGAAATTGATTTGCTAGTGACATACAATTCATCAGCAAAACTGAGTCGTTGGTTATATACCATTTATTAGTGAAAATTGGTGACATGGACTCGTTAGCAAGATTGATTTGCTAAAACCCAAACTCGTTAGTGAACTAATTTGTTGTAACACAAACTCATCAGTGAACTAATTCACTAGAACACATATTCATTAGCAAAACTGATGACATGGACTCGTCAGTGAAATTGATTTGACAAAACACAGATTCATTAGCGAACTAATTCACTGCAACACAAACTCGTCATCAAACTGATTTGCTAAAGCATAGACTCATTACTGAACTAATTTGCTGAAACACAAAATCATTAATGAATTGATTCTCTAGGACACCATAATTCAGCAACGGAAACTATTCCGCTACTAGTACTACTATTGAGTTGCGTAACTATATTAATGAAAGCAAAACTTAAGCATTACAAAAATACAAAGAGAGAAAGCAAGAGCATGATCTTGATCTAGAGACCAAGATGCCTAAATGTATGGCAAATGCCTCCTTTTATAGGCCAAAATTGGGAATTATTGATTTAATGACTAATTGATGAGTGGGTGGCCAACTCTTGACTTGGTGATAATCCTTATCTTCTCTTGTCTGCCCAAAACATCATTGATAATGTTAGAATTAAAACCACTTGAAAACATGAAAGTTGTAGGAAATTGTCTCAGCTTTCCAGAAAAAAAATAGAAGTTATTTGGACTTCTAGAACTCCAGATACGGGCTAAAAAATAAACAATGTTTGGGTTGCTGAATAGATTCAGACTTTTTTGTTGTTGTTACAATTTAGACTTGAAAGTGTCCTTTTTAAATCTTGGGCTCCTGTGAAAGTTGTAGGCCTATGCCTTACCTTTTCATCCGTATAAAGTAGACCTAAATTTGAGATCTACAACTCCAGATATGACCCAATTATCGAACAGTGTTCCGGTTTGGACTGCACCAACATCTTTTTTCTAAGTTTGGCCATCTCTTTGTCCATTCAATTTCAGTTCTTCAACTCATCAATCAATCATTTCATTTATGTGACAAGCCTATATTTAAAATAAACATTTACCATAAATTAAAGGTATCTTATATTATTAGATATATTATTATAAAACATGCTTTAGTTAAGGAGTTATTGATACTTCAAGTGCAAAATAATGATATAAAACC
>NW_011504263.1:2991-6560 GCF_000495115.2 Populus euphratica
TATCTAATAATATAAGATACCTTTAATTTGTGGTATCTTATATTATTAGATATGGGTTGAACACTGAATAGTGTCTGGGCTGCAGGACAGATTCAGACTTTTACATTGTTGCTAAGATTTGGACTTCCAAACGATAGAATTAAGTCTAGCCTTCTCATGAAAGTTTTAAGCCTATGTCTTAGCTTTCCATTTATATAAAGCAGACCTAAATCCAAGTTCTATAGCTCCAGATATAATCAAATTACCAAACAATGTTCCAGTTTGGATTGAACCAGCATCTCTTTTCTAAGCTTTACCTTCTCTTTGTCTTTTCAATTTCAATACTTTAACCAATCCTTTCATTTATGTGATAGGCCTGCATTTAGGATGAACATTTACCATAAATTAAAGGTATCTTATGGTATCAGACTTGTTATTATAAAACTTGATTTAGTTAAGGAGTTATTAATATTTTAAGTGCAAAATGATGATATAAAACCTTGATAAGAATGCACTTTTAAGTACTAATCAATTAGCTTTGACTAATGGCATTCAAGATGGATGATCGGGGTTGTTAATGATTAGCTTCAGCTAATATCACCTAAAATGGATGACCGAGTTATGATTGTTGATTAATGAGAAGGATGATTGGGTTGTGATTGTTGATTAGTTTTGGCTATTTGCATCCAATATGGATGACCGGGTTGTAGTTGATGCTTAGTTTCGATAAATGGCATCCTAGATGGATGGCCGAGTCGATTATGATGATTGGCTTTGACTAATGGTATCTTTAAGAGATGATAAGTTCACTTATGTGATTAGTTTTGTTTAATGGCTTCCAACACAGATGACTGAGTTTAGATATTACGATTAGTTACGATTAAAAGCATTTAAGATGAACGACTTGGTTAAGGTGAAGTAATTAACCCCGACTAAAGATTAAACTTTGGCCCCACCACTCCTATAGAGAAGCTGGGGCATATGAATGAGGATAATATATGTAGCAAAATAATAAAGATTGCATAGTGTATTTGAGAAGTGAATGAAAGAATGTACTCACCTTCAGTTGATAACAGAAAATAACGATAATGTCCTTCTAGTTATTATTGTTATTATATTTAGATTATTTACAATTCTTGTATCTATGTTGTTTTTGTAACAAGGACATCATACAATTAAGGTGCATAGGAAAACAATTCCATTGGTTCTTATATTTTCAAAGGTGCTATGTAATAGTATGTTTTAAGTGTTATGTTGAATATTTGCCATTCGACACTTTTTATAAGAACTTGTAATGGAATATGGATGTGGACATGCAAACATGTAGATATAATGCTATGAATATATTTATATAGTATTCTTGTTTATGAGAATATTGTGTTGGGAAATTACATGACGATCGCATGAAATAAGGTATTATTTGTGTAAAATTGTCATTAGGCACTTGTGTATAAACTCATGTTGATAACGAGACTAGAATAGGAATGTAAATTTATGACTATGTCAATCGGATGTAATGTAAATGTATGAATATGAAAATATAATATTATCAGCATGTGTATTAAGTATCCATCTTATAGGAATGTCGATTTACAAAAACTATATTCGTATGATATCATGATAAGGAAGGGAACCTTATTAAGTATCCATCTTATAGGAATGTCGATTTACAAAAACTATATCTGTATGATATCATGATAACGAAGGGAACCTAATTACTAATTCATAAAATGTCATTATGAGAAGTACCGAGAACAAAAAAAAAATTTATCATTTTTTACTTCAAAAAGCTAGGTTCTTACACTTCTTCTCACGATTTCCCCCATTCTTCTTCTTCTTCTTTTGGTTTCCCCTCATTCTATTGGTTTCTCCCTACCAGTTCTAGCCCCTTTTCTCTTTTCCTCTAAGTAGTTGTTCAATCTTCTCTTAAATTCTCAACTCTCTCACACACATTCAAAGAGGCACCTACAACTGGCTTGGTTTATTTTCCAGTAGGAAAGAAAAAGAGAAGAGAAGCATGTAGTTGAACATGCAGTTACTTGTTGTGATGTCGCAGTCATATAAATTAATTACCCTAACTTTAAATACAATACATAATATAGTACAGAGCAAGCAAGAGGTCTATCCCACGACGAAGGTTCAAGTCAGATTTTTATGCTAGATGATATACATTTTAGGGGGGTGATTTTGCATCAAAAGTATCATTAAGTCTTTTATTTTTCATATGTATTTATTGTTTTTATTTGGGTTTTTTATAATAATTGATGTGCTTTTTAGTAATGAAGTTTCTTTTAATGTTTCGATATGTTTTCGGAGTTTAAACGGATGATAATTTAATATCAGAATTCAGAACAAAGAATTAAAGATAAATTTAGTTGAAGTTTGAAGCAAATCTTGTTTCAAATAAGTGCTCTAAATTTTTTTTCAAACAATCAATTCTATTCCAATCCTAGAAAAAATTATTATATGATCTATTTCAAGCCCAAACTTACCTTATATTATGTGCAAACTTCAACCATCAAACACTCAAAGTTTCAATGTTAATCTTAGCCCAAATAATAGGTAAATTTGTATCCTTATATCATGTTTAAATTCAGCCCCAAATCAACCTTCAAATCAGCCCAAACACAATCTATGATTTTACATGTCCACACAACAAATAACAATTAATTTATTTTGGGTAATTCATTAATCCAAGAGGGCAAGAACATGGATGGAAAGCTGGAAGGGACATTTTTACATTATTTTGGTTCAAAAAGAAGAAGGAGACAACTCATAAAGCAGGAAGAAAAACATACACCAAAGTGGTTTCCAAGCTGGCCTAATTTGATTTTTCAAAATGCCTTTTAGTGTTTTGTCCATAAATTTTGAGTCAAGTGTCCAAATAAGTTGTTCTTTATTGATCTGGAAAGGTGACAGAATTTCTTATAAATATGTCTCTAATAGCCATCTCTAACAAACGCTTCTAGGAGGGTCAAAACTGTTGTCCAAAGTTAGCATCATATTTGTGTTTGAATTTTTACTGAAATTGTGTTGTGTTCTTTGTAGATTTCAGTTTTTCAGTTTGTAAAACTTATTATTTTAGTTTTATTGAAGTTATTTCATGTTTATTCAAGTGTTCTCATATATAATCATTGTTGGCTAATATCTTTCTTGGATCCAAATCAAGGATGATGGTAGTTGAGGTGAGTTCTTTATGATATAAATAAATCTTAATGTTTATCTTCTCATTTTCTTCATGAATGTTTTATTATTGCAAGGAAATTTCTAGCTTAATTTGTTACCTAGCTTAATTTCTTGATCTAGCTCTCTATGAATATGACCTCGATTTTACCGAGTTAATTGCTACATCACACACTTGTGCACTTGCGAGTTAAAACAAGCCGATCATAAAAAGCGGTCAAGCAATTTTGGCGCCGTTGTCGGGGAGCTAGCAAGCAAAGATAACAAATTTAGATTTGATTATTGGAAAATGAAAAAACATCATATAAAAAAAATCAATTGGCTGGTTTTACCGCCTAAAAAAATAAAAATAAATAATACAAATGTTGGTTTTTACCGCCTAAAAAAAAATTGACTTAACTTTTTGA
>NW_011504319.1:0-1533 GCF_000495115.2 Populus euphratica
TTTTAACAATTTATAATTTGATTGAAACCTCCTTTGTATATGGTTTCCAATTGAATAATAAGAGTTTATACTATACTTGTTTGACATACCATTAGTGGATCCTCTAACCTTGATATTTGTTGTTATTATTGTTTAATCCTTACGTTAATCTTTCATCTCAAAGTTCTCATAAACTTTCTTTTCTTTTCTTTATTATTATTATTATTATTATTGTTGTTGTTGTTGTTGTTGTTGTTGTTGTTGTTGTTGTTACTATTGTTGTTGTTATTGTTGTTGTTGTATTATTGTTATTTATAATCAATTAACCTCCCTGTGGTTCGACCCCGGTCTTGCCGGGTTATTTATTACTTCGACACTCCTGCACTTGGGAGAAGACATCAATCTTTCAGTCGTGTCAAGCACCATCTTGCCGGGTTATTTATTACTTCGATACTCCTACACTTGGGAGAAGACATTAATTTTTCATTCATGTCAAGTTTTTGGCGTTGTTGTCGGGGAGGTAAGTTCTTGTATAAATTATAGTATTTATTTTATTTTCTCTTTTCACTTTTCTTATATATATCTTTGTTTCTTTTCTCTTGTTTCTTCTTCTTTTGTTTTCTTCTTTCTTTTATTCTATTCCTAAACGTGCATGAGAGTGTGATTACGTACATTAAATGGTAGACTTTGTAGGGTATCCTTATTATTTTCAGAAAATATGGCCGAAGAAGATAATCAATCATTTCATAATGAGAATAACCATGTTAGAATACTTAGAGACCACATGAATCCCACAAGAACAAGTGCCCCATCATGCATAGTTTTTTCTCCTGATACATCCTATTTTAATTTTAAGCCAGACATTATTCAACTTTTACCTTCCTTTCATGGCTTAGATTTAGAAAATCTATACTTGCATTTTAGGGAATTTGAGGAGGTCTGTAACACCTATAATGACTTAAATTTTAGTATGAACACCATCAAATTAAAGCTTTTTTCTTTTTCATTAAAAGATAAAGCTAAAACATGGCTACAAAATTTAAGACCAGGAACCATTCGTGCTTGGGATGGCTTTTTTCTTTTTCATTAAAAGATAAAGCTAAAACATGCTACAAAATTTGAGACCAGGATCCATCTATGCTTGGGATGAAATGTAACAATAGTTTTTAAAGAAGTTTTTCCCATCTCATAGAACAAACTCTTTCAAAAGACAAATCATCACTGTCACTGAAAAACCAGGATAAACATTTTACCAATGTTGCGATAAGTATCAAAACTTACTTAATACTTGCCCTCATCATGGTTTTGAAACATGGAGATTTGTTTCATATTTTTATGAAGGGTTAACACCTAGAGATAGACAAATGATTGAATTGATGTGCAATGAAACTTTTGAAGATAAAGACCTTAATGAAGCAATTGAGTACTTAGACTTGTTAGCTAAAAATGCTTAAAATTCGAACACCGCGGATACTTATGAGGCACTAAGTAAAACTAAACCTCATACATCTAGTGGAGGTATGTACAACCTTAGGGAAGATCATGACCTCCAAG
>NW_011504319.1:1569-6398 GCF_000495115.2 Populus euphratica
GTAGAGGAATGTACAACTTTAGGGAAGATCATGACCTTCAAGCCAAGTTTGCATCTTTAGCTAGAAAAGTCGAGGCACTAGAATTGAAAAAGAGTGGTCAATTAAAATCTGTTGAAAACATTGTGTCAAATATCTGAAACAAATAAACACTTAATCAATAACCGTCCAACGTTGCCTTCTTTTAAGGAATGTCGCCATGAACAAGCTCATGCTTTAAATAGTTTCCAAAGGCCCAACCAGAACCCATACTCGTAAACATACAACCCTGGTCGGAGAAATCACCCAAATTTCAGTTGGAAGAGTGATAATAACAATGTACAAACTTCACAACCATCATTTAAAAGCACACTATAATTTTCAAAATTCTTATGGATATGCACCTCTTTATGCTCCACCTCTTACAAGAAATCTTGAGGAAATATTGCATGCATTCATTGAAAAGCAAGAGACAATCAATACTCAACTTGCTCAAAACATGACAGATTTTAAAGATACTCTTGCAAAATTGGCATCCACTCTTAGTTTTTAAGAGAAAGCTAAGTTTCCATCTTAACCACAATAAAATTCCAAGGGGCAATACAATGCAAATACAAGTAGTTCCAGAAGCCAACACATGGATCAAGTCAAATCAGTCACTACTCTTCGTAGTGGTAAGGTTATTGAAAAACTCACTCTTAAAACTTGTGAGAAAGATAATGAGTCAATCTTTGAAGGTAAAGAGGGGGTTGAATATGAAAATTGCAAAGAAAAAACTAATTCTCCGCCAGCACTTTCATTTTCTCATGTCATGACCACACAAAAAAAAAAAAACCAATCACAACTCTGAAATCTTTGAAACTTTCAAACAAGTAAGGATCAATATACCTTTGCTGGATGCTATTAAACATGTTCCTTTCTATGCTAAAATTTTGAAAGATCTATGCACTGTGAAGAGGAAACTAGATGTGAAAAAGAAAGCCTTTTTAGCCAAACAAGTAAGTGCCATTCTTCAGAACAATAATGCTTTGAAATATAAAGACCCTGTTTATCCTATAATTTCTTGCTTTATTAGAGAACATAAAATTGAAAAAGCCTCACTTGATTTTGGAGTCAGTGTGAATTTACTTCCATATTTAGTTTTGCAAAGTCTTATTTTAAGTGAGTTGAAACCAACTTCTGTAACTCTTTTGCTTGCTGATAGATCTGTAAAAGTGCCTAGAGGAATAATTAAAGATGTGTTAGTACAAGTCGATAAAGTCATTTATCCTGTGGATTTTATTATCTTGGACACACAACCTGTTAAAGCATATAATTCATTTCCTGTTATTTTAGGATGTCCATTTCTTACAACTTTTAATGCATTGATTAATTATAGGAATGGACTAATGAAGCTATCATTTGGAAACATGACATTGAAGATGAATATTTTTAAAATTTACAAGCAACCTGAGGATGATAATGATTTACAAGAAGTGGACTTTACTAAAAAATTAATTCATGATTAAACCACTTTCAGTGAAATTAAGATTGATAAATCTGATGATTTGCAAATAATTTATTTTAAAAAAAGAATCAAAAGCAAGTAATTGGAGATTACAAATTGAGGAATTGCCACCACGATCAATTAAATCCATACCCAAACCTGATTTGAAGTCATTGTCATTCAATTTCAAATACTTATTTTTAGGAGAAAATAAATTTTTTTTGGTAATAATCTCTTCCAAACTTAATGCACATCAAGAAAGTAAGTTATTACAAACTATAAAAATGCACAAAAATACATTAAGATAGACCATAGCTGACATAAAAGGAATTAGTCCTTTGATTTGTACACACAGAATTTATTTCGAGGAAAATGCTAAACCCTCTAGGGAAATGCAACAAAGGTTCAATCTTAATATGAAAGAAATAGTGAAAATGAAGTCATTAAGCTTCTAGATAATGGAATCATTTATCTTATTTCTGATAGCAAATGGGTAAGTCCTACCTAAGTTGTACCCAAGAAATCTGGAGTCACTATGATAACAAATAAGAACAACGAGTTAATTCGCACTAGGACTGTTACTGGTTGACGTATGTGCATTGACTATAGGAAACTTAATTCAATGACTAGAAAGAATCATTTTCCTTTACCTTTCATGGATCAAATCCTAGAAAGAGTTGCAGGTTATGAGTTTTATTATTTCCTAGATGGCTATTCAGGTTATAACCAAATTGAAATTGCATTGGAAGATCAAGAGAAGACTACTTTGACATGTCCATTTGGTACTTTTGCATATCAAAGGATGCCTTTTGGATTATGTAATGCACCAACCATATTTCAAAGATGCATGCTTAGTATATTTATTGATATGGTTGAACATTTTCTTGAGATTTTTATGGATGATTTTTCTGTTTTTAGCGATTCATTTAATGATTGTTTGACTAACTTAGAAAAGGTTTTGAACAGGTATGAAGAGAAGAATCTTGTACCGAATTAGGAAAAATGTCACTTTATGGTAACAAACGGCATTGTATTTGGTCATATTGTTTCATCAAAAGGAATTAAGGTTGATAAATATAAAATCGAGTTAATTGCTAACTTGTCAATACCAAAATTTATTAAAGATGTTAGATCATTTTAGTACATGCTAGTTTTTATAGAAGGTTCATCAAAAATTTTAGTGTAATATCTAAACCCTTGAGTAACCTTCTAACAAAAGATAATATTTTTAAATAGACTGAACATTGTGAAGAAGCCTTTGTTAAACTAAAAACTTGCTTACTTGTGCTCTTATCATTCAACCTCCTAATTGGTCATTACCTTTTGAAATAACGTGTGACGCTAATGATTATGCCCTAGGTGCTGTTTTAGGACAAAGAAAAGATAAAAAATCTTATATGATTTACTATGGAAGTAAAACTTTAAATAATGCTCAAATGAATTACACCACCACTAAAAAAGAATTATTTGTAGTAGTATTTGCATGTGAAAAATTCAGGTCTTATCTTGTTAGCTCACATGTTGTTTTTAGTGATCATGTAGCATTGAAATATCTTCTTTCTATGAAAGATTCTAAGACTAGATTGGTGCGATGGATTTTGTTACTTCAAGAATTTGATATCACAATCAAAGATAAGAAATGCACCGAAAATGTTGTTGTAGATCATTTGTCAAGATTGATAATAGATTCAAAAGTTGACATCACACCAATTGATGACTGCTTTCTAGATGAATCTTTACTTTCTGTCTCTATGATGCCTTGGTTTGCTAATATTGTCAATTTGATATCATAATCAAAGATAAGAAAGGCACCAAAAATGTTGTCGCAGATCATTTATCAAGATTGATAATAGATTCAAAAACTGACATCACACCAATTGATGACTGCTTTCCAGATGAATCTTTACTTTCTATCTCTATGATGCCTTGGTTTGCTAATATTATCAATTTTCTTGTTTCAAGACAATTGTTAGCTCATTGGAGTACCCAAGATAAAAGAAAGTTCTAGAATGAAGTGAAGAACTTTTATTGGGATGATCCATATTTATTCAAATATTGTCCTGATCAAATATTTTGAAAATACATTCCCGATAATGAGGTAAGTAGTGTCATTAAATTTTATCATTCTAAGGCATGTGAGGGCCATTTCTCATCAAGAAAGACAACTGAAAAAAATTTACAAAGTGGATTTTACTGGCCCACCATGTTCAAGGACTCACATGTATTCTGCAAGTCTTGTGAAAATTATTAAAAATTAGGATCTATTTCAAAACGTCACATGATGCCTTTAAATCCTATTCTTGTTATTGAGATATTTGACTGTTGGGGTATAGATTCATGGGTCCATTTCCTCAATTATTTGGTTTTTTATACATATTAGTCGTAGTAGATTATGTTTCAAAATGAATAGAGGCAATTCCAAGTCGAAACAATGATCACAAAATAGTGATAAAAGTTTTTAAAGAAAATATTTTGAGTTGATTTGGAATCCCTTGAGCTATGATAAGTGATGGTGGAACACATTTCCGCAACAAGCCATTTGAGTCTTTAATGAAGAAATATGGATTCACACACAAAGTTGCCACCCTTTATCACCCTCAAACAAGTGGACAAGTAGAGCTTGCTAATAGGGAGATCAAACACATCTTGGAGAAAACAGTAAACCCTAATAGGAAAGAATGGTCTTTAAGACTTAATGATACACTTTGGGCTTATTGAATTGCTTATAAAACATCATTAGGTATGTCATCTTATAGACTAGTCTATAGAAAACCTTGTCACTTGCCTGTGGATCTTAAACATAAAGCTTATTAGGCTATTAAAGCTTTCAATTCAAATCTTGATGATGCGAGTCAATTGCGAAAATTACAAATAAATGAGCTTGAGGAAATAAGAAATGATACATATGAAAATTCAAGAATTCATAAAACAAGAATCAAAGAGTTTCATGATGAGAAAATACTGAGAAAAACATTCAATGAAAATTCAAGAATTCATAAAGCAAGAATTAAAGAGTTTTATGACAAGAAAATACTGAGAAAAACATTCAATACTAGTAAAAATTTTTGCTTTATATTTCTCGACTATATTTATTTCCTGGAAAACTAAGATCAAGATAGAGCGGTCCTTTTATTATGAAACATGTGTATCCATATGAGGCCTGTGATATCGAGAATTCAAAGAATAACAATATTTTCAAGGTAAATAGACATCGTTTGAAAGTTTACTTTGACAATTTTTCAGTTAAAAATGACTCTATTGAATTGAGTGATCCTATATATAAAGATTGATTCTTTTTCTCTCACATTATTTTTGTGTTTCTTTTTGAGTTATTTTTACTAGTTTCTCTCACCCCAGCCAAATGGCG
>NW_011504346.1:0-6306 GCF_000495115.2 Populus euphratica
CCATATTCAGTTTTTCAAAGTCTCAATCTAGGTGAGTTAAAACCAACTTCTATATCTCTTTTACTTGCTAATAGATCTATAAAAGTGCCTAGAGGAATAATTGAAGATGTGTTAGTACAAGTCGATAAATTCATTTATCCTGTGGATTTTATTATCTTGGACACAGAACCTGTTGAAGCATGTAATTCATTTCCTGTTATTTTAGGACGTCCGTTTCTTGCAACCTCTAACGCATTGATTAATTGTAGGAATGGACTGATGAAGCTATCATTTGGAAACATGACATTGGAGATGAATATTTTCAACATTTGCAAGCAACCCGGAGATGATAATGATTTACAAGAAGTAGATCATATTGAGGAATTAGTTTATGATCAACTTGAATCTACTTTAAGTAAAAATGAATTGGATGAAACTGAAGATTAAAGCTATCATTTGCAAGCAACCTGGAGATGATAATGATTTACAAGAAGTAGATCATATTGACGAATTAGTTTATGATCAACTTGAATCTACTTTTAAATAAAAATGAGTTGGATGAATCTAAAGATTTGCAAATGATTTATTCTGAGGAAGAAATCACGAATGAAAAACGCACCGAAAATGTTGATTCGGATCTTTTGTCAAAAGTGACAACAAATTCAACATCTGACATCACACCAATCGATGATTACTTTCCTAACGAATCCTTACTTTCTCTTAGTCCAATGCCTTGGTATGATAAAAATATCAATTTTCTTGCTTTAGGAGATTTGCCAGCTGATTGGAGTACTCAAGACAAAGAAAAGTTTTTGAACGAAGTGAAGAACTTTTATTATGATGACCCTAACTTATTCAAATATTGTCCTGGTCAAATATTTCAAAGATTCATTCCCGACAATGAGGTAAGTAGTGTCATTAAACTTTGTCATTCTGAAGCATGTGGAAGTTATTTCTCGTCAAAAAAGACAGCTATAAAAATCTTTCAAAATGGATTTTATTAGCCCACCATGTTCAAGGACACACATGTATTCTGCAAGTCTTGTGAAAATTGTCAAAAAATTGACACTGGTAAAAAAGTTTTGTTTTATAATTCTCAACTCTATGCATTCCCTAAAGAGCTAAGACCAAGATAAAGCAATCCTTATAGGGCCTATGATATTGAGAATTCAATGAAAGCTTACTTTGATAAGTTTCCTAGTGAAAATGAATCAACTGGTTGGAATGATCTTGTAGATAAAGGTTGATTATTTTGTTTTTCTCACATTGTTTTTGTGTTTCTTTTTGAGTGATTTTTGCTAGTTTCTCTCACCCTGGTTAAATGGCGGATAACATTACTCCGTGACTTAAGTCGGTTCTTTTAGTTTCCCATAATAACTGATATCTGTGTATATATTTGTGCAATTCTTTGAATCTCTCTTCCAATTCTCATTTGAAAATGGACACTAATCTTGAAAAATTGAAAAAGTATTTTCCCGCTCTGCCTTAGAATGCAATTACAAAACTTTACCATGCTAGATGTGCAAGATTGAGATTGTTAATGAATCATGGAATTCCTGAAGATATTCACTGGTTGATTGAAGCAAAGGTCCGATTATCAGCTGAGTCCTCTAACTCCTTCATTTCACACATGCCTAGAATAGGTAAAAGCACTTTTGCAAAGAAACGTCGTGAAAAACGACTGAAAGTCTGTCATCGATGTGCTAGATGGACTTGTAATACACAATGTCATTCTTTAGGAATGGTATCTATAAACCGTGAAGATAAAATACAATTCATTAAGGATGGCCTGAGTAAGGAGTCTTTAGATAATCTTCTATTGACTATTGAGACGCATCCTAGTGGAGATGTGCATCGTGCAATTCATGATTTATGGCCACTATTTCATAAAGAACATGATCGACTTAGTCTTGAGAATCTGACTAAAAAAGACCTTGTCTGCCAGTTTTTAAGAAAACTGGATAGGAAGGCTATCCCCGACCCATAGAGGGCGTTTAAGCCGTTCTTGGACTTAAAACCAAGGGAAAATATGAGCCACAATCACAACTACCTATACATAAACATGCTTTTTCAAAAGTAAATAAATAAATAAATAAAAAGAGAGAGAGAGTGTGAGACTCCAACTGGCCTACATATAGGTGTTATGATTGCCTTTCTAATTTCTCATCTATAAAACCCTCTCTTCCTTCCTTTCATTTCTACTCAACCTATACATTCAACAAATACAGAAGTGTGTAGAAATACAGAGCTGCATTTTTAGGAGGTAGTCAAGTTTTGGGGGTCGTCCCCGAAGCTTTAGCACAAGAGGACATCATTGGAAAAACAATTGGAGACGAACTTCAGGTCTCCACAATGTCGGCTCGAATGAATGCAATGTTTAACCATGCTGATGCCTTCATTGCTTTACCAGGTGGTCTAGGTACATTAGAAGAGATCTTTAATATTTCCTCTTGGGCTCAACTGCACATTCACCATAACCCCATAGGTTTGTTAAATGTTAATGGTTATTATGATAAGTTGTTGTCTTTTCTTGATCATGCTGTGGAACAAGAATTTCTAACATCTTCTGCACGATAAATCATAATCTCTGCTGCTACTGCTGAACAATTAATTGACCAACTACAATCCTTCATTCCTGCAATTGATCCTTCCATGAGTCGTATAAATTGGTCAACTAAGGAAAGCCGTAAAAAGCTTAGATTAGATTTATGACTAATCTTGATTTATGTTGTATAACACTTTGTACAACAAATACTTGGCACAACAAATGCTTGGCACTTTCATAGTTCATACTGTATGGTATAACCGACACTATGAAAGGAACTTGATTTGTTGTTAACATAAGTTATAATCATGAATGCTTGACGAGATTTACAAGTACTAGCATTAATCGAATAAGATGACTAATGTACTCATGTTAACAATCTATAATCTGATTGGAACCTCCTTTGTGTGTGGTTTTCAATTGAATAATAAGAGTTTATACTATACTTGTTTGACATACCATTAGTGAAACGTCTAACCTTGACATTTGTTATTATTATTGTTTAATCCTTACATTAATTTTCCATCCCCAGGTTCTCATCATCTTCTTCTTCTCTTTCTTTATTATTATTATTATTATTATTACTACTACTACTACTACTAATAGTATTATTATTATTATAGTTGTTGTTGTTATTGTTATTGTTGTTGTTATTATTGCTATTATTGTTGTTTATAATTGTTGTTTATAATTTGTACAATTAACCTCCTTGTGGTTCGACCCCGATCTTGTCGGGTTATTTATTACTTCGACACTCCTGCACTTGGGAGAAGACATCAATCTTTTCGTCGTGTCAAGGCTCAAATCTAATTTAAGCTTTTTATGGCTTTCCTTAGATGACCAATTTATGCGACTCATGGAGGGATCAATCACAAGAATGAAAGATTGTAGTTTGTCAATCAATTGTTCAGTAGTAGCAGTAGAGATTATGATTTGTCGTGCAAAAAATGTTAGAAATTCCTGTTCCACAGCATGATCAAGAAAAGACAACAACTTATCATAATAACCATTAACATTTAACAAACCTATAGGTTTATGGTGAATGTGCAATTGAGCCCAAGAGGAAATATGAAAGATCTCTTCCAATGTGCCTAGACCACCTGGTAAAGCAATGAAAGCATCAGCATGGTTAAACATTGCATTCATTCGAGCTGACATTGTGGAGACCTGAAGTTCCTCTCCAATTGTTTTTCCAATGATGTCCCCTTGTGCCAAAGCTTCAGGGACGACCCCCAAAACTTGACTACCTCCTAAAAATGCAGCTATTGACACACCTCCCATTAACCCAAGACTGCCTCCCCCATTGACACACCTCCCATTCACCCCAGATTGCCTCCCCCATAGACTAAATGAATCTTTCTCTCAGCTAGCACTTGACCATGATGATTTGCTAATTCTAAAAACTCATTTTCTTTCCTAGGACTAGATCCACCGAAAACACAAATATTTCTTATGTGATGACCTGATGAACTTGCCATTTCTATATACTTCTAAATTTGTTGAATGTATAGGTTGAGTGGAAATGAAAGGAAGGAAGAGAGGATTTTATAGATGAGAAATTGAAAAAGGCAATCATACCACTTATATGTAGGCCAGCTGGAGTCTCACACACGCTCTCTCTCTCTCTTTATTTATTTATTTATTTATTTTTGAAAAAAACATGTGTATGTACAGGTAGTTGTGATTATAACTCACATCTTCCCTTGGTTTTACGTTCAAGAACGGCTTAAACGCCCTCTATGGGTCTTTCCTAAAAACTGGCAAACAGGGTCCTTTTTAGTCAGATTCCCAAGACTAAGTCGAGCATGTTCTTTATAAAATAGTGGCCATAAATTATGAATTGCACAATGCATATCTCCACTAGGATGCGTCTCAAGAGTTAATAGAAGATTATCTAAAGACTTCTTACTCAAGCCATCCTTAATGAATTGTATTTTATCTTCACGGTTAATAGGTACCATTCCTAAAGAACAACATTGTGCATTACAAATCCATCTGGCACGTCGATGATAGACTTTCAGTCGTTTTGCACGATGTTTCTTTGCAAAAGTGCTTTTACCTGTTCCAGACATGTATGAAATGAAGGAATTAGAGGACTCACCTGATAAATCAACCAACGAATATCTTCAAGAATTCCATGATTCATTAACAACCTCAATCTTACACATCTAGCACGGTAAATTTTTGTAATCGCATTCTGAGGTAGAGTGGGAAAATACTTTTTCAATATTTCGAGATTAGTGTTCATTTTCAAATGAGAATTAGAACAAAGATTCAAAGAATTGCACTAATATATACATAGATATCAGTTATTATGGGAAACTGAAAGAACCAACTTAAGTCACGGAGTACCGTTGTCCGCCATTTGACCGGGGTGAGAGAAGCTAGCAAAAATCACTCAAAAAGAAACACAAAAATAATATGAAAGAAAAAAAAATCAATCTTTATATATAGGATCACCTAATTCAATAGAGTCATTTTCAATTGAAAATTTATCAAAGTAAACTTTCAAACGATGTCCATTTACCTTGAAACATTGTCATTCTTTGAATTCTCGATATCACAGGCCCCATATGGATACACATGTTTCACAATAAAAGGACCGCTCTATCTTGATCTTAGTTTTTTAGGAAATAAATGTAGTCGAGAATTATAAAGTAAGACTTTTTGACCAATATTGAATGTTTTTCTCGGAATATTCTTATCATGAAACTCTTTGATTCTTGCTTTATGAATTCTTGAATTTTCATATGTATCATTTCTTATTTCCTCAAGCTCATTTATTTGTAATTTTAACAGTTGACTAGCATCATCCAGATTTGAATTGAAAGCTTTAATAGCCCAATAAGCTTTATGTTCAAGTTCCACAGGCAAGTGACAAGGTTTTCCATAGACTACTCTATAAGGTGACATACCTAATGATGTTTTATAAGCAGTTCGATAAGCCCAATGTGCATCATTAAGTCTTAAAGACCAGTTAGGGTTCACTGTTTTCTCCAAAATATGTTTGATCTCCCTATTAGCAAGCTCTCCTTGTCCACTTGTTTGAGGGGGATAAGGGGTGGCAACTTTGTATGTGATTCCATATTTCTTCATTAAAGACTCAAATGGCTTGTTGCAGAAATGTGTTCCACCATCACTTATTATGGCTCGAGGGACTCCAAATCGACTCAAAATATTCCACCATCATCTTTCTCACAAGGTTCAAGAGTGGGTTTTTCAATAACCTTACCACTGCGTAGAGTAGTGACTGATTTGACTTGATCCATGTGTTAGCTTCCGAAACTACTTGCATTTGCATTGTATTGCCCCTTGGGATTTTGTTGTGGTTGAGATGGAAACTTACCTTTCTCTTGGAAACTGAGAGCAGATGTCAACTTTGCAAGAGTATTGATTAGTACTTAAAAGTGCATTTTTATCAAGGTTTTAGATCATCATTTTGCACTTGAAGTATCAATAACTCCTTAACTAAAGCATGTTTTATAATAATGTATCTAATAATATAAGATACCTATAATTTATGGTAAATGTCTATTTTTAATGCAGACTTATCACATAAATGAAAGGATTGATTGATGACTTGAAGAACTTAAATTGCAAGGATAAAGAGATGGCCAAACTTAGAAAAGAGATGTCGGTGCAATCCAAACATTTAAAAACTGAAATTGAAAGGATAAAGAGATGGCCAAACATAGAAAAGAGATATCGGTGCAATCCAAACCAGAACACTGTTAGGTAATTGGGTCATATTTGGAGCTATAGATCTCATATTTAGGTCTACT
>NW_011504267.1:0-3244 GCF_000495115.2 Populus euphratica
TGTTTCCCTTCACAAGATTTAGACAAGAAGTCTCACAGAATAGGTTTGCCTTGTGCTTTAGAATGTTTTAGGCAATGATACTGGTATAGTTCATAATTGACCCTTGCATATCTGGCATGAAATGATACACACAGATAATGAGCAATGGAATATTCAAGAGCCCAGTACACAGGGTGGTGACAAACACAGAAAGGGAGAGGAACACTCTGGCTGTATTCTGCATTCCTGAGTCAGATAATGAAATCAAACCAGCAGATCAGCTGATCAGCGAAACGAGGCCAAGTTTATACAAAAAGGTGAAAGATTATGTTAGTATCTACTTTCAATACTACCAACAAGGGAAGCGGCCAATAGAAGCAGTAAAGATTTGATCTTTTCCATCTGTAATTAAACAACTATTGTATTGTATATGTGTGTGTGTGTGTGTTAAGACAATGTTCAAGAAGCTTAGTCAAAGAACGACTGCAGTCTTTGTTTATTTGTTGTTCTGTGGTGCTTGTTGTCTCGCCTGGATTTATCAGATGATGATTGGTGAGAAAAAGCTCATTGTTGGAGCAATCTTGAGATTCATCCAATAAAGTAAGGACTTACAGCCTGACCATTAAGGAACTGGAAAGAGGAAAAGAGAAGCAGATAGATAAATGCGAATAAGCTAAACAAAAAATATCTATTTTCTGTGCCTCTCTTGGAAATCAGGTTGTCCATGTAGCTCAGTCCAACTAATAAGATAATGGCTGACCTGTACACTCGGAATCACAACAATGGCACTTCATCTGGAATTCTCTCTCAACACCTGAAAACTCCAAAGCGAATCTCCCCAACAGAGATGATTGCTGAAAGTCTGAAAAGAAGTTTCCTAGGATTAATTAGTAAATTAATATCGTGTAAGACAAAAAGTAGATAATAAGACAAACATGATATCGCAGAGTCACTTCCTTCCAGGCAATAAACAGCAGATAAAACCAAGGAAAGGAGCCACGGACACCCAATAGTACTTTCCAGCTTTCCTGCCTTAAACCTATTAACAATATCACCATCACAACGACCTCTAGCTCCTCAATTATTCCGTGGATACATCCTTCACCACACTCATGTTTGGATAGAGCAGGGCACTGCCTCTGAATTGGAACAGCAGAAAACTCCATGGTATAGCTATCCATAACGGCTAAGTTTAGTTCGAACTCTCTTTCTTTTGTTTCCTGTTCAAGTTAGAAGGCAACCATAAATATCATCTGTACAGCTATCAAAATAAAGCGTGATCTCAGTGTCTGAAAAATCATGGCTGATAATCTTTTTCCTACCAAATTAGAATCAAAATCAAAATCTGTCCAAGAGGTGGTCAGGAAAAGTGAAGAACCGCCTGGAAAATATTTCTATGAAGCTGGTGTTAATGGAGTCCTAGACAGTTCTCTTCCAGTGTTGGCGATCCCAGTTATTGATACAAGCCGCCTCACATCTCCATCAACCAGCAGAGAGGAAGTTGAAAAACTCCGCTCAGCTCTCATCTCATGTGGCTGCTTTATGGTTTGTTTTACAAATACTGTTCATTGTATCCAACTACTTTCTTGTGACCATGCTCATAAACTAAAATTTGACTTCAGGATCTTAGTTTGACACACTATGTTCCATAACGTTTTTTCTCAAGAGCTGGCTTGTTTGTTACAGTCAATAAATCATGGAATCACTGGTTCATTCTTGGACCAAATACGTTCAGTTACTATGCAGTTCTTTGCATTTCCAATGGAAGAGAAGATGAAGTACTCTAGGTTGATGCCCCAGAAGGTTATGGAAATGACCTGAATCTTTCAGAAGATCAGATACTTGATTGGACAGACAGATTATATCATAAAGTAAGCAGAGAAGATCAGCGATAGTTCAAACTTCGGCTTGCAAAAGCTGAGTTTTTAGGTATATTAACCATGTATAGAAATTGCTTCATGTAAAGTTCTTTCAAAGGTTAGGAGATTACAATATCGTAGGAATATTTCTATTTATCTTCAACATGAAAAGGAAATCACATCCTATAATCATTGACATACTAAATAATTAATGACAAGAAAAAATATGAACTAAATCTAGAGCTTGCAGGGAAATTTTGCAAGAACATACCACAAAGTTAAAGGTGATAGTTGAAGTTGTTCTCAAAGCCATGGCAAGGTCATTAAACTTGGAAGACAACTGCTATCTGGACATGTATGGAGAAAGGGCACTAATGCAGGCCAGATTCAACTTCTTTCCTCCCTGTCCGAGGCCTGACCGATCTCTTGGCCTGAAACCACACGCAGATGGATCAGCAATCACCATCGTCCTGCAAGACAAAGAAGTCGAAGGGCTTCAGTTCCTTAAAGATGATCAATGGTTTAGAGTTCCTATCCAGCTTCCTCATCCTCTTCTTATTAATGTTGGTGATCAATCAGAGGTAAATTACAGATTTGTCTCATCATCAGCAGGCATTCAATTTATATAAATAACTCCTTAAGGAAAAACGAAGATGAATAGTAAACTCCAGACTTGGAAACATTTTAGACAATACACTATCTGCTACTAGTATTTCATGCCTTAAGCCTGAAGTATGAAATTAATTCATGGGAGTTCATTGTTAACTGTAACTAGTTATGAATGGCATACATAGGTAATGAGCAATGGGTTTTTCAAGAGCCCAGTCCACAGAGTAGTGACAAATTCAGAAAGGGAGAGGACTTCCGTGGCTGTGTTCTGTTCTCCAGACCCGGACAACGACATTGAACCTGTGGATGGGGCAGTCAGTGAGACGAGGCCGAGATTATACAAGAAGGTGCAAGATTATGGCAGCAAGTACTTTCAGTACTATCAGGAAGGGAAGAGGGCGATAGAAGCAGTGAAAATTTAATTTATGCTTACGTTTAATTTAGCTTTCAAGTACTGTTGCATTGCACATTGCTGCGGTTCTTCTTAGGTTGATTGTCATTTCATGTGCAACAAAAGAATGATACCAACCATTGACTATTGGTAGCCACCATTGTTGAATGAGGTAGAGTTGGTGACCACCATTGTTGAATGAGCTAGAGTTAGTAGTCACAAATGTTGACAACAAACTAAGAATAGCCTCCATGAATGCCTATAAATAGAGGTATATGTTAGAGAGGACATATCAGCACCTTGAACAGTCAAACCGTCACGTCATCGGCCACGTCAGCTCTGTCATGTCAGCACTAGTCATCGACCACGTCATCATTGTGGGACCCACTGCCACGCCACCAGCTGA
>NW_011504267.1:5805-6551 GCF_000495115.2 Populus euphratica
AAGATATGTAAATAACCATATTACCTTGCAATCCTTCTAAGCAAGAACGTGCTCTTGCAGCCTCTGAAATTCTCGTTGAAGTTGTTAGGTTGGTTGTCATTTCATGTGCAACAAATGGATGGCACCAACCATTGACTATTGGTAGCCACCATTGTTGAATGAGTTAGAGTTGGTGGCCACCATTGTTGAATGAACTAGAGTTAGTAGCCACAAATGTTGACAACAAACCAAGAATAGCCTCCATGAATGCCTATAAATAGATGTATATGTTAGAGAGCAAAATGAGAGAGAGGAAGTAGAGCCAAAGATGTGAGAAATGCAGGAGAGAGTGGGCTGCCATTGCAGCACTAAAAAGAGAGAAATAGAGTGAGGTTGAGAGTTGCCAAAGAGGGGATGATTCCTCCTCCTCTATTGTTGTAAATCTTGTACTCTCCCTACATAATGCAATGGCTTCTCCCGTGGATGTAGGCGGTTTGCACTTGGGTTTCCTATGAGCAAGTATCAGAACATCACCGGTGGAAATTCCCAATAGTTCTAACTTTCTTAGGACGAGATTCTTATCTGCCTTGCATTTGTCAGTTCTCAGTTTTCAGGGTCACCATTAAGTTCTTTCATAAAATGCTCAATTTGCTGGCCACAAAGATTCTGCCATTCGTTGATGAGCCCATGGCTCAATCAACACCCACATCTGTTTTCTTCCTGAAGCTCTCTAGTTCTAGCCTCTTTCTTGTAAACAAAGGCCCTGC
>NW_011504409.1:0-948 GCF_000495115.2 Populus euphratica
GAACTAGATCTCTAAATAAAAATTATAGGAAATTGTCTCATCTTTCTATAGTAAAATATTGAGGTCATTTGGACTTCTATGGGCTGAACACTAAATAGTGTCTGGGCTACAGGACAGAAACGGACATCTTTCTATAGTAAATTATTGAGGTCATTTGGACTTCTATGGGCTGAACACTAAATAGTGTCTGGGCTACAGGACAGATTCGGACCTCCTCGTTGTTGCTACAATTTAGACTTGAAAAATACCTTATTAAAACCAGACCTCCACATGAAAGTTATAGCCCTATGTCTTACCTTTTCATCATATAAAGTAGACCTAAATCTGAGATCTACAACTTCATATATGACCCAATTACCGAACAGTGTTCCCGTTTGGACTGTACCAGTATCTCTTTTCTAAGTTTGGCCATCTCTTTGTCCTTTCAATTTCAATACTTCAACTTATTAATAAATCCTTTTATTTATGTGATAGGCCTCCATTTAAGATGAACATTTACTATAAATTAAAGGTATCTTATTTTATTAGATATGTTATTGTAAAACATGTTTTAGTTAAGGAGTTATTGATACTTCAAATGCGAAATGATGATATAAAACCTTGATAAAAATGCACTTTTAAGTACTAATCACACCCCCAACCAGCTTATTAGCAGTTCCTAGTAATCATAGCATCAAAATAGAAAAACAATTTGCAAATTTCACAAAGCAAGATATTCATCATTCAACTTCTATTAATCTATCCAAATAAACAAACTCTCATTAAATTTACATATCTGCTCGACACCTCTTAAATAAGATATTAATAAATATTTCTTTTGTGCTCAATATATCAACACATAGTTATGGGGCTTTATTTGGAAGAAAACAAAATTTTTGTTCTAATGTTTAAGGTTAACTTCCTTGGGTTGAGATTATTTTTTTTTCTTTTTTTTTTAATATATATACA
>NW_011504409.1:1038-1353 GCF_000495115.2 Populus euphratica
TTTTAAAATATATATACATACAATTTAAAACATCATGCATCTTTAACCCATGTAACGAGCTTTCAGCTAATGACTCCCAGACCAGTTGGTCTTAAGGCATTAGGTGTTGAGACACCCCTACGAGCTTAATAACTCAGGTTGCAGATACTAATACATAGATAGTGAAATGTTTTATTCTTTTAAGCTTTTCTCCTCAACCCATATAACAAACCTAGGGCTAATAGATCCCAAGTCAGTTGACTTTAGGGTATTAGGTGTTAAAACACCCCTTCGGGCTTAATTGCTTAGGTTAGGGAGGCTACGAAACAAAACTTA
>NW_011504409.1:1459-6112 GCF_000495115.2 Populus euphratica
TTTTTAAATTATATACCATCCATTTCCCTTAGTTGTTACCTTTAACAAAAAAACATAAATAATGTAATAATCCAATATGCAACCCACAAACACATGTTAAAGTGTGTGTGTGATAATGAAGGTTTAAGAATACTTGTTAAATGAGTATATGAGTAGAATTAAGTGATAACAATGTGAGAGTTTGTAAACCTGAATATTTTAAGAAGTACTATGATAGACCTTTTTAAGAATGATAACTAAGAGGCATCTCAAGAGTCACTTTAACAAAAAACCTCCTTTACTCTGCCATCATGGTAACAATAGTTTTGCACATGTTTTATGAAATAGAAAACACAATTAATTAGTTTTTTTAGCTACTACCCTCTCCCCCCAACCAAAATGAGACATTGTCCTCAATGTCCTAAGGTAGAAAGATAGAGAATAGAAGACATCACCTGAAATAACAAACACTAGCAAACCTGACACGACTAAAAGGTTGATGTCTTCTCCCATGTGCAGGGTGATTAGTACTTAAAAGTGTATTTTTATCATGGTTTTATATCATCATTTTGCACGTGAAGTATCAATAACTCCTTAACCAAAGCATGTTTTATAATAATATAACTAATAATATAAGATACCTTTAATTTATGGTAAATGTCTATTTTTAATGCAGGCCTATCACATAAATGAAAGGATTGATTGATGACTTGAAGAACTTAAATTGCAAGGATAAAGAGATGGCCAAACTTAGAAAAGAGATGTCATGGCTTAGAATTGGAAAATCCATACTTGCATTTAAGGAAATTTAAGGAGGTCTGCAACACATATAATAATTTAAATTGTAGCATGAACACCATCAGATTAAAGCTTTTTCCTTTTTCATTAAAAGATAAAGCTAAAACATGGCTACAAAATTTAAGACCAGGATCCATTCGTGCTTGGGATGAAATGCAACAACAATTTTTAAAGAAGTTTTTCCCATCTCATAGAACAAACTCTTTCAAGAGACAAATCACCACTTTCACTCAAAAACCAGGAGAAACATTTTACCAATGTTGGGATAGGTATCGAGACTTGCTTAGTACTTGCCCTCATCATGGTTTTGAAACATGGAGATTGGTTTCACATTTCTATGAAGGGTTAACACCTAAAGATAGGCAAATGGTTGAATTGATGTGCAATGGAACTTTTGAAGATAAAGACCCTGATGAAGCAATATAGTACTTAGACTTGTTAGCTGAAAATGCTCAAAATTGGGACACCGCGGGTACTTATGAGGCACCGAGTAAAACTCAACCTCATACATCTAGTGGAGGTATGTACAACCTTAAGGAAGATCATGACCTTCAAGCCAAGTTTGCATCTTTAGCTAGAAAAGTCGAGGCACTAGAATTGAAAAAGAGTGGTCAATTAAAATCCGTTGAAAACATTGTGTGTCAAATCTGTGAAACAAATGAACACTCAACCAATGATTGTCCAACCTTGCCTTCTTTTAAGGAATGTCTCCATGAACAAGCTCATGCTTTAAACAGTTTCCAAAGGGCCAACCACAACCCATACTCCCAAACATACAACCCTGGTTGGAGAAATCATCCAAATTTCAGTTGGAAGAGTGAAAACAACAATGCACAAACTTCACAACCATAGTTTCAAGCACACTATAATTTCCAAAATTATCGTGGATATGCACCTCCTTATGCTCCACCTCCTACAAGAAATTTTGAGGAAACTTTGTATGCATTCATTGAAAAGCAAGAGATAATCAACAATCAACTTGCTCAAAGCATAACAGATTTTTAAGATACTCTTGCAAAATTCACATCTGCTCTCAATTTTCAAGAGCAAGGTAAGTTTCCATCTAAACCACAGCAAAATCTCAAGGAGCAATACAATGCAAATGCAAGTAGTTATGGAAGTCAACACATGGATCAAGTCAAATCAGTCATCACTTTGTGTAGTGGTAAGGTTATTCAAAAACCAATTCTTGAACCTTGTGAGAAAGATGATGAGTCAACCTCTAAGGGTAAGGAAGGGGTTAAATATGAAAATTGCAAAGAAACGACTGATTCTTTGCCAGCACTTTCATTTTCTCATGCCATGACCAATCAGGAAGAAATCGAGGATGAAAAAGGCACCGAAAAGGTTGATGCGGATCTTTTATCAAAAGTCACAACAGATTCGACACCCGACATCACATCAATCGATGATTACTTTCCTGATAAATCTCTACTTTCTCTTAGTTCAATGCCTTGGTTTGCTAAAAATATCAATTTTCTTGCTTCAGGATTTTTGTCAGCTCACTGGAGTATTGAAGATAAAAGAAAATGTTTGAGCAATGAGCAAAATTTTTGTTGGGATGACCCTTACTTATTCAATTATTGTCCTGATCAAATATTTAAAAAATGCATTCTCGACAATGAGGTAAGTAATTTCATTAAATTTTGTCACTCTAAGGCATATGGAGGTCATTTCTCATAAAAAAAAAGGATTGTAGAAATCTTACAAAGTGGATTTTACTGGCCCATCATATTCAAGGAGTCAGATGCATTCCGCAAAAACTGTGAAAATTGTCAGAAGGTGGGATTTATTTCAAAACACAGAGAGTCTTTAGATAATCTTCTATTGACTCTTAAATCTCATCATAGTCGAGATAAGCATCGTGCAATTCATGACTTATGAACCCATTTTTATAAAGAACATACTTGGCATAGTCTTGGGAATCTGACTAAAAAAGACCATGTTTGCCAGTTTTTAAGAAAACTGGATGGGAAGCCTATCCCCGACCCATTGAGGGCGTTTAAGCTGTTCTTGGACGTAAAACCAAGGGAAGATGTGACCACAATCACAACTGCGATTTGATTTTTTTTTGTTTGTAAAAACTTGTGTCTTTTGGTTTTATTATTGTGTTTTGTTATTTCTTATTTTTGTTTCAGTGTGTTTCAGGTTTTGTCAGTGTTCGTTACTTCAGGTGATATCTTCTATACTCTATCTTTCTACCTTAGAACATTGAGGACAATGTCTCGTTTTGGTTGGGGGGAGAGGGTAGTAGTTGATAAAAAAAAAATGTTTTTCATTTCATAAAGCATGTGCATAATTGTTGTTACTAGGATGACAGAGTAAAGGAGTTCTTTTGTTAAAGTGACCTCTTTTGTTAAATTGACTCTTGAGACGCATCTTAGTAACCATTCTTAACAAGGTCTATTATAATACTTCTTGAAATATTCAGGTTTACAAACTCTCACATTGTTATCACTTAATTCTGCTCATATACTTATTTAACATGTATTCTTAAACCTTAATTTACACACACACACACACTTTAACATATGATTGTGGGTTGCATATTGGATTATTACATTATTTATGCTCTTTTGTTAAAGGTAACAACTAAGGGACAGAGATTGTATATAATTAAAAAAAGAAAAAAAAAAGAAAAGAAAGAAAAAAATGATAATAATAAAAATGTAGATAAGTTTGGTTTCGTAGCCTCTCTAATCTAAGCAATTAAGCTCGAAGGGGTGTTTTAACACCTAATACCCTAAAGTCAACTGACTTGGGAGCTATTGGCCCAACGCTTGTTACATGGGTTGAGGAGAAAAGCTTAAGGGAATCAAACATTGCACTATCTACATATCAGTATCTGCGAAATCAAATATTGCACTATCTACATATCAGTATCTGCGACCCGAGTTACTAAGCTCGTAGGGGTGTCTTAACACCTAATGCCCTAAGACCAACTCGTCTGGCAGTCATTAGCCGAAAGCTCGTTACATGGGTTAAAGATGCATGGTGTTTTTAAATTATATGTATATATATTTTTTTTAAAAAAAGGAAGAAAAAAAAAAAGAAGACAAAAATAATAATCCCAACCCAAGGAAGTTAACCTTAAACATTAGAACAAAAATTTTATTTTCTTCCAAGAAAAGCCCCATAATTATGTGTTGATACATTGAGCACAAAAGAAAGGTTTATTAATATCTTGTTAAGAGGTATTGAGCAGATATATAAATTTAATGAGAGTTTGTTTATCTGGAGATATATAAATTTCATGAGAGTTTGTTTATCTGGATAGATTAATGGAAGTTAAATGATGAATACCTTGCTTTGTGGAATTTGCAAATTGTTTTTCTATTTAACGCTTTGATTACTAGGGACTAGTAATAAGTTGGTTGGGGGGTGTGATTAGTACTTAAAAGTGCATTTTTATCATGGTTTTATATCATCATTGTGCACTTGAAGTATCAATAACTCCTTAACCAAAGCATGTTTTATAATAATATATCTAATAATATAAGATACCTTTAATTTGTTGTAAATGTCTATTTTTAATGCAGGCCTATCACATAAATGAAAGGATTGATTGATGACTTGAAGAACTTAAATTGCATGGATAAAGAGATGGTCAAACTTAGAGAAGAGATGTCGGTGCAATCCAAACCAGAACACTATTCGGTAATTGGGTCATATCTGGAGCTACAGATCTCAGATTTAGGTCCAATTTATATGGATGGAAAGGTAAGACAGAGACCTACAACTTTCATATGGAGCCCAAGATCTAAAAAGGCCATATTCAAGTCCAAATTGTAGCAACAACAAAGAAGCCCGAATCTGTCTTCCAGCCCGAGCCCTGTTCAGTATTTTGGCCATATCTGGAGTTCTAGAAGTCCAAAT